>NW_018164779.1:268243-268445 GCF_001263595.1 Phalaenopsis equestris | reverse complement strand
TGTCTTAAGCCTCAATGTTAATTACGGCTAAATTTCCAATATTACACATTTGCCCCTAAGGCTCTAACAGCTCATGATTTGTCAAATTCAATTCAAATGACTTTGTAATTTTTATCCTACCTCATTCATGGGTCAATTAAGACATCAGAGGAGAAAATATGATTTTTTAAAATTTAATTTAATTTATATAATTATTTTCATG
>NW_018164779.1:266991-267527 GCF_001263595.1 Phalaenopsis equestris | reverse complement strand
AGATCTCTATATAGGAACCTCCTCTGACTTTGGAAAAATCAGAGAATGTTTCCCTTGACAGAGGTTGCAACATGTCAAAGTTTCAAGCCAAGATGATATATCAATATGCATGGAGAATCAAATGATTCAAAACAGTGTTTAATTACTTAAAAATAACATATGCATAACATGGTCTTGAAATTTATTCCACACTGTTCTCCTCTGTTCACTGAGCAAAAGAGTATTTTTAATTTATTTTTGTGATTTTTCTACACAAAGTTATGGATTTTATAAGTTAAGAGTATTTAAATAAATAAGAAAAGCCCTATTTATCTATTTAAACCACACGTGCCACCTCATCCTACGACGGCTCCGAAGGCATGCGTGGTGTGCTTTGATTGGACGCCGCCGTTCACGTAGCTTGCTGACTCGGCCCGCGGTTTATGTTCCAAAGCGCTGTCCGGCTCGATCTTGGCCATCCATGTGATACACACGCGATCGAACTGCTCCCGGTCATCGTCCCCAATAGAATGATCCCGAGACCATCAACACTAAAA
>NW_018164779.1:266594-266796 GCF_001263595.1 Phalaenopsis equestris | reverse complement strand
TCACTCTTGTGAAGGTGTGGGCACAAGCAATTGAAGTTCGGTGGAGTGTGGAGGTGTGTTGGGTTATGTCCTGGTTTCTGGCAAGGTTTCAAGCTCAAAATTGAGCTCTGGCAAGGGGAATGGGTGAGGAAAAATGGTTGGGATGCATTGAGGGGATCTTAGGGAAGCTCTATGTGAAGTTTGGAGAGACCTCTCTAAGGAA
>NW_018164779.1:256053-266553 GCF_001263595.1 Phalaenopsis equestris | reverse complement strand
GCCATGGAGGTGGCCTTTTATAAAAATGGGGTTATGGTGGCTGTCTTGGCCAATTAGGAGGTGTAATGTGGTGCTTAGGTGGAGGGCAGAGGAGCTCCATAGTTTGATTTGGATGAGCTGGCCTCTAGGTTTGATTTGGGTGAGGTGCCATGGGAGTGGCTCTCAGTTTTGGGATTTTCCGGCCACTAGGCTGGCCGATCTGCCAAGGGGAGGTGGCTAGGAACTCAGGGAACCCAGAGGAATCCATCACAACAATTTAATGCAAATGTGTTTTGATTTGGCAAAGATATCTTAAGCATGTGCATCTTTTGAAATAAGATCCCTTAATTTGGGGACCTTTGGTCCATGGCTTGATTTAGGAGGTTTCATGGTGTTTGGACTGGTCACTAAGTCCAGCTAAAGGTTGTGGTGGAGTTAATTTGGTGGCTTTAGGGTGGTTAGGTCACATTTAGTGCATGGGTCCAAGTAAGTGAAAATGACCAAAACTTGGGTTTGGGCTAAGTTATCCATGTCAATTGGCCCAAATAAATTGTTGAATTTGGTGTAGATGATCCTAAGGAATAACTTTGGTGAAAGATGGAAGTGGTTTTGAGTTCAATTGAAGGGTCAATTTGAGGGAATTTTGAACTTTAATCAATTTGGTCATGTTAGGCTAGGCTTGGGTCTAGCTTGGGTTAGCCTTAGGCTAAGTCCAAATTATATCTTTTAAATGGTCAATAGGGACCTAATTAAAAGTTTTAAACATGAATTGGATGCCAATTTGGAGGTTTAGGCAATCAATTGGGTGAAATTTGGGGACTTAGCCAATTTGGGGCTAAATTTGGGAATTTTGGATTTAGGCCAAAATCAAATGGGTTTGAGACTTCACCAAGGCCAAATGATGTTTGATTTTGATGTATAGGAATGTTATAAGAATTTTTTAATATTAATTGAGGCCAATTGACTAGGCTATGGGTTCAATTTGGTGAGATTAGGTCATATGGTCAAAATTGGGGTTTTGACCCAAATCAAAATTGGGCTCAAATCATGAACCAATTGAGCTTTTATTTGGTTTATTTTGGTCATATAAAAAGTGAATTTGAGTTTAGGGTTTGAATTGGGGTCAATTGAGATTAAATTGATGGACATTTGAGTTGGATTTGGAGAAATATGGGTCTTTAAAGGCAAATTTAGGGGTTTTGTTTAAAGATGGTCAAATTGGCCAAATTGGGTCATCTGGTAGTTGAGAGAAACGAAATTGAAAATGTTTGGGATTTATTGGGATTTTCTGGAAATTTTTGGAATTTTTGGGACTTTGAGCTATGGAGGGGTATTTTGGTAATTTGGGGGTGTTTTAGGGGTAAAAGGCCAAAATTGGGTATTTTGGTAGAGTTGAGGTACCAATCATCACCAACAAGCCATGGACCAATGGAAACCCAATTTTGGGTCCTCTACATAGTGGTCTTAGCTAAACCATAGTCCTAGGGCTAGTAGGTTTAGGGGACCATCTACACGATTATCCCAAAAGATCAAGGGATCTAGGCTAGAAATTTGAGTTCAAGGTTGTGAGTCTTGTGGGTGCAGATAAGTCTAGTGAGTGTAGTGAGTGTCTTAGCCCTAGACCAACACCCAGGGTCAACCTTAAGGTCAAGCAGTCCTAAGGGTGACTCATCTTGAGTTTCCCAGTTTCCCTGAACCCACCTACTAAGTATTTAGAGGTTGAGACCAACATCTGGAACTTCAAGTTGAGTAGAGAAGAGTTTGGAATTTCTAGTGGTAAGGGTGTCTTTTCTAGTTTTCTAAGAATAGTCAATAGGAGAGTCCCATGGCTAGACCTTAGGCTACTAAAGAGGAAAAACTAAATCTAAACCAAAAGTGAGGTTAACAGGCACCCACTCACAAAACATTTAAATAAAACATCAATTGATTGATCGAGTACTAATCCTGATATTTTTTACATGTAAGGATTTATGAAGTTGACACCACTACTTGAAGATTTTAATCCCCGGCAATGGCGCCAAAAACTTGATCCTGACATTTTTTATACTTAAGGATTTATGAAGTTGACACCACTACTTGAAGATTATAATCCCCTGTAATGGCATCAAAACTTCATCCCAAATTAGATCCCAAGTAGAGTAAGATTTCAATTATATTTTTAGGGATTCTATCCAAGTATATGTATCGTTATCAAGTAATATAATGTACAGCTATTTGTTTAAGCCCCGAATATCGATCCCATGGAGATCGATGTTAATCACGACAGCTTTCAAGAGAAATTCTAGTTTAGAATAACAAGCCCTACCTTGGAAGGTTGATAAATATTTGGTTTTGATTATATCCTATAATTATCACTATAATACTACTTCTAATTCTAAACTAAAATACTTAGTGAAAATCAGAAAGTGGGGTTTAATATATTAAAAATACTCTTCCTCATACAATTAAATTAGTGACATGTGTAAAAGTAAAACTGGTAGTGAGAGAGATTGTGATAAATGGAAGCAATTATATTATTTACCCTTACTAGAGATGCTATAAAGAATATTGGTTAATCTAAAGTTTGAATAGTTCTGAAGATGGCTAAGCAAGGAAGATACTAGCTCTCACTCTAGAGTTCCATCTTATCCCTCCACCTGGAGGCTAACATCTCGCATCAAAAACCTAAAATAATAGACCAAATTACGGAGCTTTAGCCTATCACTCTAAAGTCCTCTAATTCTACACCCATTGATTATTTTTCTACACCCATTAAAGATTATTTTCCTATTTATTTGAACTCAACCATATGGACTACATTATCATCCGTACAAACTCATGTGATTCTACAGACAATACCATCCCAAATACCATCCCAGATCTTACATGTTCTCACATCAGATTTTAACATGCAAGTTGATCAAGTTTACTTGTTAATGAAGAACAAAGTAAAATCATCACAATATGTTCTCACTCTACATAATTCTATATCCTACACATGTATACTAATTCATTATAAGAGGGAAGAGTAAAGAAACTACTCACTACACATGGAGAAACAACAAGAACTTTTCATTGAACAAGACTTTGAAAACAAACAAAAAAGTACTAGATTTAAATCAAAATACAATGAAAATACTTATCTCTGATGGAAATCAAACTCTCCTTGTATACCAAAGGCAATCTCCTTGCAATCCTCTCCATGAACAAAGTGAAAAGAACATAAGAAATCTCTCACTCTCTCTCTCTCTTTCTCTCTCACCTTGTCGCCCCACTTGGGGCTCACGCCCAAGCTTTCTTCCTCTTCTCCAAGTCTTCTTCTCATCTTCTAATTGATTCAAAAGTCCAAGAGTTATTTTAAAAACATTTTCAAGCCTTAATTATAATTTTCCAAGAGATTCTTAAGTGTCTCTTCAAAACTGGTCCAAATTAAATGAATCTTCCAAAAGGTTCCTTAAGTGCCTCTTCAAAATTTCATATGACTACCCCAAACTCTTCTAGAAATCTCTTTTCTCATTTCCAATGAATTTCCCAAGAGATTCACGAAGCAACGCTTCAAAAATTGTTCAAATCCTACGTATATTCTAAAAGATATGTTGAAAACCGTCTTTGGAGCCTAAGCGCCATTTTTGGGCGCTTAATCGCCCCCCTCTCTGTCTGGTAGTGCTTAAGCACCATATTTTGATGCTTAAGCACCGGGAACAGGTACTTAAGTGCCCGATTTTGGTTTCCATGGCTCCGGTGTGCCCCGATTCGACCCGATTTTCTCCGATTTGCTCTGTTTTGGTCCATTTTTGTTCCTTTTGCTCCAATCACTCCAAATTCTTCACTTTGATATACCTACAACCAAAAACAAGAAAAAATAACTTTAAATTGCAATATCATCATAAAATATATCTTGAAAAATAGTATATTTTTAGGCGTATCAAGTACCCTATCCTCGAGATAATTAAATTAGCAGGTTTCACTGAGCAACGAGGTAGTCACACTTCAACCTCTGATGATTAATGAAACAATATGACAAGTCCAAAATAAACTCAAAATATTTCAAGAGATCTTCAAAGTGATCTAGGGTCATACCCCGAGCACTTTGAAACCTATTGGACATTTTGAAGAACAAATTGGACCTGTCATATTTTTTTCTAAAATCATCTACTAGGATCTTCTGAGATTCAATAAAATCATAACTTGGAGTTTGGTAGGTAAACATTCATCTACTCTTACAACTTAAATTCCTTGCAAAATTATATACATGTCTTGCAAGTACTGGCATTTCAGGTGGTGGAACAAGAAGAATCGACATGTACGCTTGTAAATTAATGCATTTACCTTTGTGTACTTTTTGTCCTGAACTTGCATGTTAAACAAGACGTCACCCTGCATGAAAACCAAAACTATTACATGAAAACCAAGACTATTAGGATAGCCATGAAACCAAACCCAAAACTAAACTCAACTAAGATAAAAATCATTGCCACAACATTCAAAATATAAGATAACTCAAAATTTAATCACAAAGATCACAAAACAATAATTGCCACAAAATTAAGACATCTCTATCGGATGATCGGGACTCCATCCTCGGCAACGACGCCAAAAACTTGATCTCAATATTTTTTATTATGTAGAATTTAAGAAGTTGACACCACTACTTGGAGATTTTAATCCTCGATAATGACACCGAAAACTTGATCCCAAGCAAAGTAAGATTTCAATTCAATTTCTAGGGATTCTACGCAAGTATACGTATCGTTATCAAGTAATATAAGGCTTTATGATTAAGCCCCGAATATCGATCTCACGGAGATCAAAGTTAATCATGGTGACTTTCAAGAGAAATTATAGTTTAGAATAACACACCCTATCTTGGAAGATCGATAAAAGTTTGATTTTGATTTTATCCTACAATTATCACTACAATACTACTTCTACTTCTAAATTAAAATACTTAGTGAAAATCAAAAAATGAGGTTTTTAATATACTCTTCCTCATGCAATGAAAGTAGTGACATGTGTAAAAGTAAAACAAGTAGTGAGAGAGATTATGACAAATAGGAGCAATTATATTCTTTACCCTTACTAGAGATGTTATAAAGAACATTGGTTGATCTGAACTTTGAATAGTTTTAAAGACGGGCTAGGCAGGGAAAATACTAGCTCTCACTCTAGAGTTCCCTCTTATCCCTCCACCTGGAGGCTAACATCTCGCATCAAAACCTAAAATAATAGACCAAATTAGGGGCTTTAGTCTGTCACTCTAAAGTCCTCTAATTCTACACCCTTTAAAAATTATTTTCCTAATTATTTGCACTTAACTATATGGACTACATTCTTGCCCATACAATCTCATGTGATTCTACCACAGTTGATTGAGACAATACCATCCTGGATCTTACATGTTTTCACAACAGATTTTAACATTCAAGTTGATCAAGTTTACTTTTAAATGAAGAACAAAGTAAAATCATCACAAAAAATTCTCACTCTACTTGATTCTATATCCTACACATGCATACTAATTCATTACAAGAGGGAAGAGTAAAGAAAACTACTCACTACACATGGAGAAACAATAAGAACTTTTCATCGAACAAGACTTTGAAAACATACAAACAAAGTACTAAATTTAAATAAAAATGCAATGAAAATACTTATCTCTAATAGAAATCAACATCTCCTTTCCTTGTATATTGTATATCAAAAGCAATCTCCTTACAATCCTTTCCAAATACAAAGTGAAAAGAAAAGAAGAAATCTCTCACTCTCTCTCTTTCTCTCTCACCTTGCCGCCCTGCTTGGGGATCACACCCAAGCCTTCTCTTCTTCTCCAAATATTTTTTCCTCTTTTAATTAATTCAAGAGTCTAAGAGTTATTTTAAAAATATTTCCAAGCCTTAATTAAACTTTCCCAAGAGATTCTTAAGTGTTTATTCAAAACTATCCAGATTCAACGAATCTTCCAAAAAGTGCCTTGAGTGCCTCATCAAAACTACATATAACTCCCCTAAATTCTTCTAAAAAGTCCCTTTTATCATTTCCAATGCATTCCTTAAGAGATTCATGAAGCACCGCTTAAAAAATTGTCCAAATCTGACGTATATTCTAGAAGATATGTTGAAAATCATCTACAGCGCCTAAGCGTCGATTCTGGGGTGATTAAGCACCCTCCTCTCTTTTAGGTGGCACCTAAGCGCCATTTTTGGTGCTTAAGCACTAGGCACAAACCCTTAAGTGTCTGGTAGTGTCTGGTGTAGGTCCCCTTAGCTCCGGTGTGCCCCGGTTCGACCCGATTTGCTCCAGTTTGCTCCATTTTGGTACATTTTTGTCCTTTGCTCCAATCACTCCAAATTCTTAAAATTTATGAACCTGCAACCAAAAACACAAGAAAACATACATTTAAAGTGCAATATCATTATAAAATGAAGCATAAAAAATAGTACATTTTTAGGCGTATCAAAATCCCCCAAATTTAAACATTACTTGTCTTCAAGTAATACTACATTTTTAAAATAATTTATGTTGATTAGAGTTAATGGGTCATCCCTTAGAATTGTTAAGAGTTTGTTCTAAAAATTTGATAGTTCAAATTAGAAGAAGTTTTAGTAAATCAGACTAGCCCAGGGTCTGAAATATTTGTCATTAAAATTGAAATTTTGTTTTCCTATCTAGTTCAAAAATATATGCAGATTTTTCTAACTTCAGATCCTCTGAACTTTACTTTCTTGACTTAAGAACTCTCTTTAAAATATTTTTTACTAATATAGGCATAAAAATCAAGCTTAGAATTGTTCTAAGTTCTTTACTCTAGAAAGGCTCAAGTGAAACCAATTTTTGATTAGGACTGATTAGGACTTCATTAGGACTTCTCCTCAAGTTTCTCCTCACTTTATTCTTTTTTTTTCGAGATCTTTTTTATCCATTATTTTTATTTTTTTATTGGTATGTGAGGATTACTTTATCTAGAGAAGTCCTTAAATAATTTTGAATTCCACTATCCTCCTCTAAATTTAAAACTTATTACTTTCCTTCACTTAAAAAGATGTATATTTTCTTTAAAAAATACTTTCTAAGAGAGCCTTAAATGTTTGAAAATAAGAATTCTAAGAATCCTTAATTTTTTAAAATATACAACTTTTCCTACTAAATATAGTTATTCCTTTTCCCAATTTCTCAACTAAATATCCTTAACTCTAAGTTCACCCTTTTCACTAAGATTATCAACTAAGTTTTCCTACTCCATTTCTATATTTAAAATTTTAACATCCTTAAGATGACTCCACATAAAAATAATCATTAGAAATAAAATAAAAATTTATTTGTAATAATTTTGAAAAAAAGTAAGGTTTAAATTTGAAAAATTTTCTTCTCCCCCCCCCCAAACTTAAGCTCAAACATGTGTATCAATGAAGTACAAAAATATGCGACAGGGAAAGATTACTTTTACAATTTACTACACATCCTACAAAACTATTAACTAATAACCATGGAAGAATATTGCAGTAGAAAGTAAATCTAGCCTAAACATGCTTGACATAACACTATAAATGAATTTTAAATAGTAAAACCAGTACAAACTTAAGATTAAACAATCATACATTTTAAACTTCACAAAGGAATTATTGGATGCTAACAAGTTTAAAATATTAAAATATTAAGATAAGTTTTGTCATCCTCATTCAACTTGACTCACAAACATAGACACACAAACTTCAATACAACACACAAACTCCAATACATAGACTCACAGATTCATAAATAAACAACGACTGAGGTTAATTTGATCTCCCACATAGACGCACTGATTCATAAATAAACACATTTCCCCTCCTTACTTTCAATTTCTAACGGAAGAAACTACACTAATAAAGTGGGTGTATTTTAAAACCATGTATCATTATCACCCATGGACTAGAATTACTTCGTGTGTTACCAATTTCAGGGTTACTCTAAGTCTAAGGTATACACAATCTGGTAAATATAGTGCAGTTCATCCAGATGTTGTTCAGTAAGTAAGTTCATGACCTTACCCGATGCAGACAAAGTAAGATAAAGGAAGTAATAGAGTTTACATGGAGTATCTCAAGTCTAAACACTACATGATTCAATGTAATGCTCAGCTCCAATTAAGAACTAAGTCGTAACAGACTCGTCAACCTGCTATTACTAGAAATTATATACAAATCTAGTCATGACGAAGGAATTACCTCACAACATTAATCCAATCCACTCTTACACATAAAACACAGATCAAATTCCAACTTCTCACTATTATTCAATCCAACATAACAACAATCACAATAAACAGATAACAAAGATAACCATGGGTTGCCTCCCACGAAGTGCTTGGTATAACATCAACTACCCGATGTATCTAATTTTTACTCTGGTTACCCCAGCATAAGAATCTCATTCATTTTGTCTGTATACCACAGAATATGTCATTCAGTGATTTTGAATAACTCTTTCTTAGGAAATCTTTTACTAATTTCATCGTTCAATTCAGTTTTTTGTGATTGAGTCAAATTTGAAGATATAAAGACTGGTGGTGTAGATGAATTACTTAAAAAGGTAGGCCTTAAAATTGTATGGGGTACATTCATCATAAGTTCATAAGATTTTGAACAGATGGAATTAAAATTTTACTGTTTTCGGTAACGTCCATCATTTCACACCTCTTCTGAACATGCATACAGTCTTCTTTAAACAACATTTTCAACTCATCATGAAAGACTATTTCGATCTCATCTGTTAACTTACTCTCATAACTTTCTTGGAAATAGTCTTTACTTAGATAATGATTTTCATCGATCCAAAAACAATCATCTTATTTTCTCTCAGCTGGATACTTCATAGCCTTTAAAACATTAAAAGTGGCTTCATGGTTATTAATATTCATAGTCAACTCTCCTTTTTGTGCATCTATCATAGTCTATCCATTAATAAGAAAAGGTGTCTCCAAAATAATTAGATTTTCTTTATCTTCCTCCATATCTAATACAATAAAGTCCATAGGAAATATAAATTTATCAACTTTAACAAGCACGTCTTCTATAATCTGACAATGACTTTATATATGCTTAAGAATATAAGTAATTAATACTGCTCTAAAAGATTTAATTCCTCAGCAACGACACCAAAAATTTAATAACAGTTATAGATTCGATGAAGATGTATATATAAAACATTCAATAATGGTAAAGTTACACTTATCAACGCAAGTATACGTATCGCTCAAGTAATGTAGGGCTCTAATGGAGTCCTAGATATCGATCCCATAGGGAGTAATATTAGAAGTTACAAACTAAGATTCTAGAAAAGTAATACTTAATCACAACAATGGAATTCAAATTTCTTATCTGTCACTAATAGGTAATTGAAATAAACATGTAATTTTAATAACTCTTAAATAACTAATTAAATTAATAAAGGTTTTAATGTGATATTCAATATATAAGAAAACATCCTTCTCCTTGTCAAGAAATTATAGTGAATAGATAAAGTGAATCAGTTCAAATTGTATTGTGCCAAATAGGAGCATACCTATTCTTTATCTAAAATACTCAATTCTACGCCCGATAATTTTATTTCCTTATTTATTTTCACCCAATTTCCAAAGGCTTTGACCTCCCTGAATCTTGGATGTAATCTTCACTTTAGTTGTAAAACTCAACATATTTTAACAAAACAATTGGCCAGACTGAAAGTAAATTAAGATCGAAGTGAAAAGATCATCACAACTTCTTTAACATTTTTATGGCTCAACCAATTCAAATCACCATTTCACAAATCTTGAGATAAGGAGAAAGACAGAGAAAACTACTCAGATCTCATGGGGAAAACACAAAAAAACTCGGAATTCATAAATAAAAACGAAGTCATACAGACTATAACAACTAAATAACACTTATCTCTAATTTCTCCCCAAGAAAACTCCTCGAAGTTCCTCTGAATCTCTTCCTTTCTTTACAACACACAAAATTCTCTTTGAAGTGGCAAGGAGGAAGAAATCTCTCATTTTCCCTCCACTTTTACAATCTCCCAAAGAATCCCTCATAATTAGGCTCTCTACTAAACTCTCTACACACTAATGGAACCTCTCTAACCTCCAGGATCACTAGAGCCTCTATAGCCTCTCCCCCTTAGAACCTCCTCCATTTTCGACCAAAATCTTCTTTTAAAGTTGTGGATGAGTTTTCCCAAGAGTTTTTTAAGCATCCCTCCAAAATTCATCCTCATTCGATGCATTGTTGGACATTCCAATGCATTGTTGGTCATACCTGTCGATCTCGCCGTCGGCGGCCTCGAGGGCACCGTCGGCGGGCCTTCAAATTATCAAATCTAGAGTCTCGGGAATTTCTCACCATCGGCGTCATTTGGCTCACCGTCAGCGCCGTTTGGCTCGCCGTCAGCGCCCTAGTTAAAATCTTCATATTTTGGTCCTTTTCGCTCCAAATTCGCTCCTTTTGCATCTTTTTGCTCCAATGACCCTAATTCATCATTCATGCAACAAAACATCAAAAATACCTTTCTTTAAAGTTCAAT
>NW_018164779.1:255365-255736 GCF_001263595.1 Phalaenopsis equestris | reverse complement strand
TTCAGATGATAGGAACTTCATGAGAACACTACTAGTAAAAGATATAATCCATAAATATAAGTTCAGGAATGTATTTAGGTTTTCCCTTTAGGTAGGTCTAGTGAAGCTAATTTTTTATTAGGCATATCCTCAATCTTCTCCTCACTTCCATTTTTTTTCTTTTTTTCTTTTTCATTTGAATTATCTTCAATCTTATATATTTTTCTTTTCTTTTCAGGAATTGTTGTAAATCATTTCTTTTTCCTTTTTTAAGTGAGGATTACTATATCTGGATAGCCTTTAATGATTTTGAACATCACATTTCTTTCTCTAAATTTGAAACTCAAAGCATTCCTTTACCTTATAAATATTTCATAGCTTTTACATCATTG
>NW_018164779.1:254535-255056 GCF_001263595.1 Phalaenopsis equestris | reverse complement strand
AATGATACAGGTGGAAAGAAAAATTCTAAATATAAATCATACCTAAGTATTTTAGGCATTTTCATCTTTCTGAAATTTTTGCAGTCCTTCTCAAAATTTCTACTTCACCTGGTCTGAAACATTATGAGCTTTCTACACATATAAAGGAGGACATCTAATAGTTAATCTTTTTCTTCCTTCCCTCCAACTGAAATTTTTTAATATGAAATGATACAGGTGGAAAGAAAAATTCTAAATATAAATCATATAAATCATACCTAGGCATTTTCATCTTTCTGAAATTTTTGCAGTCCTTCTCAAAATTTCTACTTCACCTGGTCTGAAACATTATGAGCTTTCTACACATATAAAGCATTAAAGAAATTGCTGGGTAATGAAATTTTGAAATAAGTACATAACTAAACATTACATAAACACAATAATTCACTAACACATCCACAATACTAACAAAATAATTACAATTAAAATGCAAAATAAAAATCACATCACATTACAATTTTAACAAATTTCAACTACCACAG
>NW_018164779.1:253964-254477 GCF_001263595.1 Phalaenopsis equestris | reverse complement strand
AAGTACAAACAAACATTTGTACAAACAAACATTTGTTTCTATTACAAAAAATTACAAAAATAAAAGTATCAATACATCAATTACATTCAGATATCAAAATCTCAAATTATGTCTTCATCTCCTTGATCAGCAGGTGGATTGGGCTGATATTGAGTATATCGAGGGCACTCAGGAAAGGTAACATCAGGCTCACCTTTGTAGTGTCAGGCCTGAGTTTCATAATAAGCTATCTCAAAATTTGAATGCCTCTGAAGGTACTCACTATCATAATCATGTCTACATTCTAAACCTCTAATCCTTTCATTTATTAACTCTAAATTTTTTCGCTGCAAGGTCAATTCATTCATTAAATCAGTCAGGGTAGGGGAGCTAGAAGAAGGAAGGTCATAACTAGTAGAGGGGATATCTCTACTAGTAGAAGGTTCTTGACTCCTACTCCCAATTCTCCATTTTTTGTGGGATTCATAAGTCTTCAAATTAGCTTTACGAATGGGTTTCATAGGGTAAACCCAT
>NW_018164779.1:250634-253712 GCF_001263595.1 Phalaenopsis equestris | reverse complement strand
CATGGAAGCAGAAAAATTTACCCGTTCTCGTTGCTTACTCTTCCACGTTCCTTTCCCATCAATGAGAAAGTTGATTACATCATTCAGGGGGCATTCCATCGTACTGAAGGTTTCATAGTGACAATTGTAAGAGTCTGGGACTTCGTAAAAGGTGTTAATGCGGGTGGCATTAAATTCAATAGAAAATCCCCGCATTTGAACGATTTCATCTTCAGAATAGAACACGTTGGCATAGAATTCTTTCACAATATTTGCAGCAGCCTTATATGTGGTGTAACATAAGTTTTCCCACCTCTGCTCGGTAATAACTTGTATAATTTCTCCTCCCGGACTCTCAAAAACTCGATCTTTTATACACTTCTTTCCTTCAAATACTGAAGTAAATCTTAATTGAGCCTTTGCGCGAGACTCGTCGAACTTAAGTTGCCTCTTTTATTGTAGAGCCAGTTCAATCTAATCAAAATTATAGAAAAATTATAAAATATACTTCAAATATGCAAATAATGGCTTCCAAGAGTGATTCTAAGAGTTCAACACTAAGTTCCACTAATTTTTTCCTAATATTTTCTTCACATTCACAATTTTTTTGGATTTTCTCAATGTGGAAGAAATTCATGGTAAAAATTAAATATTTTTAGTTTGGAGTGAAGCTCTTACCTAGAGATGATCAAATCCGGTGTCTAAATGCCTTGAAATCACCCCAAATCCAAGATCTCTGAAGCCCTAGGTCAAAAATTGTGTTTTTCAGAGGAAGGGGATGATGAATAGTGGCGGTTGACTAGTCAAAATTACGGTTAAAGGTGTTTTTTCAGGATCTTGTCGTCAGAGGGGTCTTCAGTACCGTCGGTGCGCTCTAATGAAATTATATCCTAAGTCTCAGGAAAAGTCTGTCGTCGTCGGCGTCGAGGGCGCCGTCGGCGGGCTCTATTGATTTAGTTCAATTTCCAGATTTTTGCAATTTTGATCAATTTAAAGCCTCAACGACATCCATTAAATCATTATAGACATAATTTTAAGTGATTAAACGATGTACTTATCACAAATAAACTTTCACAACACAAAAATATCACAATTATATATAAATTCCAAGGGTTACAATAAACGTTACACAACACACCTAGGCTTGGTATTTTCTCAACCTTAATACATCAATTCAGCATCGCAAACCAAGCCACAACACTCAAAACGCTAAAAACAAATATCTTAAGCTCATTTTCAACTATACAGAGATCTAGAAGCATAATTCTAAAGCAAATTCTAAAAGCATAATTCTAAAGCAAAACAAATGCAAAGTCCTAATCAAATTATGTACATAGACAGACAGGTAGCAATGTAAATCTACTATTCTTCATATTTAGTGCTAGATTCTCCTCTGAGATCACTTATTGCTTGCGCATGAACGAAGACGTTATAGAAGGGTCGATATGGAAATTCTTCAGTAGAGTCCTCTTCTATCAATTTCATCCTCCTCATCAGCCGTATCAAACTATCTTCTATATGTCCAGAGTGAGAAGAATGTTCTTTCATCCTTCAGTCTAGATGATTGAAGAAATCAGAGATATTATTAATTTCATTCATGACATTTTGTACCTCCTTCTCCAATTTCTTGATTGTGCGCAGGATTGCCAATGTTTTGTCTGGAACTAAAGGTTGAATAGGCAGTGAATTCTAAAACGATTGATCTACCATAATAGTCATATCATTTTCATCTTCAAAGGCTGGGAATATCTCAGTTGGGTCCAAAGGCTTCCAAGGTAAAAGTACCTTTTCCAAATTTTCATAGGATACTTGGAACTGACTGCAAAGTAAGAAAATCGTGGAAAGGTGTCCAAGCCCATAAGTTGATCCATGAACGATCAGGCCCAAAGCAGACTTCATAATTTTAGATCCAATATCGATCGATAGTCCCATTTGGATGTAGTAATTCAGAATAGCACTTTCTTTAGAAACTTTACTGATCTTCATCGTCGGTAACAGTTTGGCATAAATGAAGAAGTGTCAGTGTTTTGAAATGGGATTTAGGAGTGTCGCAGAAAAACTAACATACTCATTTTCTCTCATTTCCCAGACTTCAGTTTCTTCTGTTAAATATTGGTAAATTTCATTCATCTGGTTTCTTGTCGGGACAAAGTTGGAACGATCATGTATAATTTATTGATTCATGCAGGAGTAAAAGTTATTCATCTACCTCGCACATAGATGACTCCCTGATTGATTCAATGCAAATTAGTATAAAATTCCTTCACCACTGGAACAACTACGGCGGCGGTAGTGTAGCACAACACTTCCCATCTTCGCCGCACTATCATCTCTTCAATTGTTGTCGAGGGATTATTCAATCCTTGATTTACAAATCCTCATTCCTTGATTAATCTCTTCTTCACCAATACCTTGAATGAAGATTCACTGCGCTTCCGCACTAATGAACTTTCTCCTGTTGAACACTTGCATTATGTGATTTTCAGAGGAATTGGATGCCATAAGAATGAATTTGGTGGAGTTTCACTTCATTTTTATGGGAAATATGAACTTAGCAATCGAATTTGAGAGTTTAAAAGGGGTAACTCCCGCCCAAAACTGCAAAAAACCGCTCATTCAAACTCCAGAAATCGTCATCCCGCCGGTCTCGCCATCGGTGGCGTTGAGAGCACCGTCGGCGAGCCTTTAGTATTTAATTGCCTAGACTCTTGGGAAAAACCTGTTGTCGGCAGTGTAGATGGCGCTGTTGGCGCCCAAGGAAAAAATTGCACAATTTCACTATAGTCTGAATGCGTTCCAATTTTTCTCTATGGATCCAACTTTTATGATGATTCAAGGGTAAATAAGAGTAGTAGAGTTCAATACAACCACAAAATAATGATAATTTAAAAAAAAACTATTATAATCACAATAAAAATAAAGATAATTATGGGTTGCCTCCCTAATTATGGGTTGTCTCCCATAAAGCGCTTGGTTTAACGTCGTCAGCCCGACCTATTCAGGTATTATTCAGGTTAACAAATCATTAAAACCTCTTTAAAATTTGGTCTCTTACCCTCAAAATACTGTTTTAATTTGTGTCTATTTACTTTAAATCTA
>NW_018164779.1:246519-250445 GCF_001263595.1 Phalaenopsis equestris | reverse complement strand
TAGTGGACCAATCTACACCAATCTACTCTACTAGGGTTTAAAGTCTTTTCAAGTATTTGTTTAATCTCTCTATTATAAACTTCAGCTAACCCACTGGTTTGAGAGTGATATGCAGTAAAAATTCTATGAATAATATTAAATCTATGAATAATATTAAATTGCTATGAATAATATTAAATTGTTCTGTCAATCTCTAAATGTATTTATTCCTAAAATGGGATCCTTCGTCATTGATTATCATTTTAGGCATTCCGTATCTAGTGAAAATATTTTTCATTAAAAATCTTGAAACACTTTTAACGTCACAACGAGGTAAAATTTGTGCTTCAATCCACTTTGAAATATAGTCTACTACAATTAATATGTATAAGTTCCTAAATGAAGGAATAAATGGTCCCATGAAATCTAATCCCCAAACATCAAAGATCTCAACTTCTAACATGAAATTCAGAGACATTTCATTTCTTCTATATATATTGCCTACTCGTTGACATCGATCACATTTTATGATCCCTAAGTGTTGTTTTAAGAGTCCAGAAGGAGCTGTAGAAGAAATCTAGCTTGTAAAATTTTATAAGCAGTTTTGTCAATCCTAAAATGTCCTTCAAATTCAGAATCATGACATTTCTGAATGATTAGCTCAATTTCTTCATAAGGTACACATCTCCTCATAATAAGATCCTTACATTGTTTATATAAATAAGGCTCATCCCAAAAATATTTTTTCGCATCATGAATGAATTTTCTTTATTGTTGCAGTGTCAGCATAGGTGCTAAAATATCACTTACAATATAGTTAACAATATCAGCATACCATGGTATTTTCCACTCATTAATATTATAAAGTTTTTCATCAGGAAAACTGTCTGTAATTTTATTATCGGTATCTGATAATTCATGATTTTGTAATCTCGATAGATGATCAGCAATTTGATTATCAGTTCCCTTTCTATCAATAACCACAAGATCAAATTCTTGCATCAAAAGTATCCATCTAACTAACATTGGTTTGGCATCCTTCTTTTGCATTAGATATTTAATAGCAGAGTGATCAGTGTGCACAACACATTTAGCTCCAATTAAATATGATCTAAATTTTTCTAAAGCATACACAATGGCCAGTAACTCTTTTTCAGTAATAGTATAATTAATTTTTGCATCATTAAGAGTTTTACTAGCATAGTATATAACCTTAAAAATCTTTTCATACCTTTTTCCAAGAACAACTCCAATAGTATAATCATTAGCATCACACATCAGTTCAAATGGTTTCTCCCAGTTAGGTGAAACTATAATAGGGGCTAAAATCCAACATGTCCAAGAAAACTCCTAATCTCTCTTACATTAGTAGGAGGTGTTAGTTTAGATATAACTTCAATTTTTACAGAGTCTGCTTCCATACCATCTTCCAAAATTTTATGCCCTAATACAATTCCTCCTGCAACCACAAATTGACATTTCTCCCAATTTAGAACTAAATTAGTCCTTTCGCATAACTCCAAGACTTTTTTAAGATAATTTAAGCATGCATCAAATGATGTTTCAAATACAGAGAAATCATCCATAAATACTTCCAATCCATCATCAATTAAATTACTAAATATAGACATCATACATCTCTCGAATGTTGCGAGTGCATTACATAATCCAAAAGGCATTCTTCGAAAAACAAAAGCTCCAAAAGGACTAGTAACTGTTATCTTTTTTTAATCCTCAGGAGAAATAGGAATTTGATGGTAACTGGTATATCCATCTAAAAAATAAAAATATTTGTGCCCAGCAAGTTTATCTACTATTTGGTCTAAAAAGGGTAAAAGGAAGTGATCTTTTCTGGTGACAGTGTTTAATTTTTTATAATCAATGCAAATACGCCACCCAGTAACTTGTGATAGGTATTAATTCATTTATTTTCTTTTGTTTCAACAGTCACTCCTCCTTTCTTAGGAACACAATGAATTGGACTTACCCATACACTGTCTGAAATAGGATATATAATTCCAGTGTCTAACCATTTCAAAATTTCCTTCTTAACTACTTCTTTCATCATTGGGTTTAATCTCCCTTGTGGATCAACTCTTGGTTTAGATTGTTCATCTAGTATAACTCTGTGCATACAGATCGAAGGACTGATTCCCTTAATATCAGCTAAGGTCCAACAAAAAGCTTTTTTATATCTTTTAAATGTATCTAACAGTCTTTGCTCTTACAAATCATTTAATTTTGAAGATATAATAACAGATAATGTAAATGAGTCTCTCAGAAACACATACTTCAAGTGGCTAGGCAATATTTCTAACTCAAGTTCTGGTGATCTTATAATTGACGTAACTAGATTCTTATCAGAATTTTATGTAATATCCAGCATCTCAAATCTTTTCTGAGCATACTCTAATTTTCATTTTCTAATTCATCCAAAATAACTTCATCACTATCTTCAAATTGTTCTTTTTCTTCAAAATATTCCTTAAAATGTTCATTCAATAGATGTTCACTAATTTCCATGCAAAAACATTTATTATCTCTTTCAACAGCAGGGTATTTCATAGATTTCACAATGTTTAAAAGTTACTTCCTGATCGTTAACTCTCATAGTTAATTCTTCTTTTTGAACATCTGTCATAGTTATTCCAGTAGCTAAAAATGGTCTCCCAAAAATGATAAATATTTCTTTATCTTCCTTCATATCTAAAATAATGAAATCCACAAGAAAGATAAATTTATCAACCTTTACTAACACATCTTCTATAACTCCCTTAGGATATGTAACTGAACAATCCACTAATTGAAGAGTTACAGAAGTAGGTGATACTTCTCTTAATAATCTTTTGAAAATTGTTAGAGGCATAAGATTAATGCTGGCTCCCAAATCACATAAAGCTCTTCCAAAAAAATTTTCACCAATAGCACACGGTATAGTGAAACTTCCTGGATCTTTTAATTTTTCAGGAAGCTTTTTCTAAATAATTGCACTACACTCTTCGCTAAGTGCAACAATTTCATTATCTGTGAACTTCCTTTTCTTGTTCAGAATACCTTTCATAAATTTCACATAATTGGGCATTTGCTCTAAAGCTTTTACGAAGGGAATATTTACTGTTAACTTATTAAGAATTTCTAAAAACTTAAAAAATTGTTTATTTTGTTTGTGTTGCTTCAATCTTTGAGGAAACGGTGGTGGAGGTTTCTCCACAGTAATTTTCATTGGTGTAAATAGATATTCTAATTTTGGGTATTCATGATCCTTTTCTTTTTCTGTATTCACTTTCTCTTTTTCAGTTTCCGTTTCTTTCTGTATTCTTGTTTCCAATTCTTTTAGACTTCATAATTGTATTGCTTTGATTCTTTCTTTTTCTTGATCTTTAGGATTTGGTTCCATAGTACTAGGAAAAGTTCCTAATATTCGGTTACTAAGTGCAGTAGTGATATGCCCTAATTGATTTTCAATATTCTTAATAACAGTTCCTTGATTTTGTAATTGATTTCCTTGAATTTATTTTGATTTTGCAATTGTTGACCCATGTTTAATATCAGCTCTTCCATAGACAACTTCTTTTCCTTAATTTGAGTGTTGTTGTTAAATCCTAGAGGATAAGAAGGTCTATAATTAACATTTGGTTGGATGAATTTCCTAATGGGTCACTAAGTTGTTCGCCCATTGTTGATTTGTAGAAGAATTGTTATTCTAATTAAAATTTGGATGATTCTTCCAACCTGGGTTATAATAGTTCGAATAAGGGTTGTTGGGTCTATTAATAGCATTTAAAGTCTCATATGAAAGTTGAACATCCACAAATTGCCCAGATGAATTCTCTTCCATCATAGGAGATGTTGGACAATAATTCATTCCATCGTGATCAAATTTATTTGATATTGTAGCAATCTGCGAAGCTAACATAGATATTGCATCAGAATCATGGATACTAGCT
>NW_018164779.1:227067-244832 GCF_001263595.1 Phalaenopsis equestris | reverse complement strand
TTGAAAGTAAATTAAGATCGAAGTGAAAAGATCATCACAACTTTTTAAACATTTTTATGGCTCAACCAATTCAAATCACCATTTCATAAATCTTGAGATAAGGAGAAAGACAGAGAAAACTACTTAGATCTCATAGGGAAAACACAACAAAACTCGAAATTCATATATAAAAATGAAGTCATACAAACTACAACAAGTAAATAACACTTATCTCTAATTTCTCCCCAAGCAAACTCCTCAAAGTTCCTCTGAATCTCCTCTTTTCTTTACAGCACACAGAATTCCTCTTCGAAGCGGCAAGGAGGAAGAAATCTCTCACTTTCCCCCCACTCTTACAATCTCTCGAAAAATTCCTTACAATTAGGCTCTCTACTAAACTCTCTACACACTAATGGAACCTCTCTAACCTCCAGGACCACTAGAGCCTCTAAAGTCTCTCCCCCTTAGCACCTCCTCCTTTTTTGGCCAAAATCTTCTTTTAAAGTTGTAGAAGAGTTTTCCCAAGAGTTTCCTAAGATCCCTCCAAAATTCATCCTCATCCAATGCATTGTTGGACATAACCGCCGATCTCACCGTCGGCGATCTTGAGGGTGCCGTCGGCGGACCTTCTAAATTATTAAATCTGGAGTCTCGGGAATTTCTCGCCATCAGCTCCGTTTGGCTCGCTGTCGGCGCCCTAGTTTAAATCTTCACAGTTTGGTCCTTTTCGCTCCAAATTCGCTCCTTTTTGCATCTTTTTGCTCCAATGACCCTAATTCATCATTCCTGCAACAAAACATAAAAAATACCTTTATTTAAAGTTCAATATCATCAAAAATAGTATAAAATAGGTATAAAAATCTCAACATATTTTCCTTTGGTCATAATCCCTTTTGGATAAATGATAAATCGATCAGCTAACTGAAGGGTTACAGTAGTGGGATAAATATTGGCTAAACCTAACGTTCTAAATATTGATAGAGGCATCACATTAATGCTCGATCCTTAATCGTATAAAGCTTTTCCACATAATCTTTCTCCAATTGCATAAGGAACTGTTAAGCTACAAAGATCTTTAAGTTTCTGAGGAAGCTTTTTCTGAAGTATAGTATTGCACTCCTCACTTAGTGCAACTGTCTTGTAATCCCCAAACTTTTGTTTCTTGTTTAATATCTCCTTCATAAACTTTGCATAACTTGGCATTTGTTCCAATGCTTCAGTAAAAGGAATATTTAATGTTAACTTCTTAAGTACATCCATGAACTTTGAAAATTATTTATCCAACTCATACTGTCTAAGTCTTTGAGGAAATGGAGGTAGTTGTCTTTCTAAATTGATTTTAGTTGGAGATATTAATTTTTTCAGATCCTTAGAAACATGTTCTTTTGGTCTTTTAGTTTCCTTTATTTCTCTCACAACTTCTTTCTCTTTTCTAACCACACCCTTTATCTCTCTTCCACTTCTTAAATGGACAACATCTATTTGTTCATCAGTTTTCTCTTTAGGGTTGATCTCAGTGTTGATAGGAAGTGTTCCTTGGGTTATATTGTTAAGTGAATTAGCAATTTGTCCAAGTAGATTCTCTATGTTTCTAATCGCAGCATTTTGACCATGTAACTGGTTTCCCATTTGCAATACCACTTCTTCTATTTATATCTTATTATCCTCAAATTGTTGATCATTGTTAGAATCTAGTGGATATGAAGTTCTATAGTTTATGTTCTCTTGATTATTCCAACTTCGATTAGGATTTGCGTAATTATTTTTCCATTGTTGGTTTCCACTCAAAGTAGTATGATATCAGTTAAAATTAGGATGATTCTTCCAACCTGGGTTGTAAAAGTTAGAATACGGGTTGTTTATGGTATTTAAAGTCTGATATGATAAGTTAAAATCAATCATATTCCCTAATAAACTTTCCTCATTTATTGGAGTAAATTGAGGCTGATTCATTTCAAATTTCATTAACTTCCTTGATATTGCAGCAACCTGAGATGTAAGAATTGCAATCGCATCTGTATAATGAACACTGGCTACCTTTTTAGGATTTACCCTTGCAGAGGGCCATTCCACTTGAAATTCATTTGTAGCCATTTCTTTAATTAAATTGTATGCTTTATTAAATGATTTTGACATTAATGATCCATCAGCGGCAGTGTAAATTGTAGACCTAAGGGATCCTACTAACCCATTGTAAAAAGTTTGAATGATTAACCAGTTTGAATGATTAACCAATCGATCGAGTAGAGCATGGTGTGGACACTTTCTTAGGAGTTCCTTAAGTCTTTCCTAGGTTTTGTATATTGATTCCCCTTTATACTGACAAAATGAGATAATATCATTTCTAAGTTTAGTAGTCCTTGGAGGTGCAAAATACTTAGCTAAGAATTTCTGAGTTAACTCCTCCCAATTTTTAATAGAGCCAGGTGCTAATGAATATAACCACATTTTAACCTTATCCCTTAGAGAGAAAGAAAAAAACTTTAGTCTAACAGCATCGTCTGATATGTCGTTATAACAAAATGTAGCATAAAGTTTTAGAAAATTTGATAAGTGTGAATAGGGATCCTCCGAAGGAGTTCCCCCAAACTGGTTGTTCTGCACTAGTTGGATAATCGATGGATTTATTTCAAACGAGTCATTTTCTACGACAGAGGTTTGTATACTTGAGTGAATTTCATTTGTCGCATGATTTACATAATCCCTCAATGGTTTATGATGATTTTCTAATTTATTATTTTGAATGTTTTCCATTAAGTCCTTTCTATTTTTTTATTATTTTTTCTTTTTTATAACTCAGGATCATAAGACACAAGTCTTTCAGATCCTTTATTTTACATACGCAACACAACAAATAATACATTAATAATTAATAAAATAAAACAAATAATATATTCAACACTATAAAACATTTTCACAAACACCTTATTTTTCACACAAACAGTTTTTTTCACAACACTTTTCATAAAAAAAACACTTTTCACACAAAAATAGTTTTTACGACACTACAGTTTCCAAGTCTAAGCCTAATTACTTCAACTAAAATTCTCCTAAAAGTCAAGATCAACTGTTGCAATCCCCGGCAATGGTGCCAAAAACTTGATCCTAATAGTCTTTTTTATATGTAGAATTTAAGAAGTTGACACCAATATTTGAAGATTTTAATCCTCGGTAATGACACCGAAAACTTGATCCCAAGCAAAGTATGAATTCAATTATATTTCTAGGGATTTTACGCAAGTATATGTAGCATTATCAAGTAATATAGGGCTTTCTGATTAAGCCCTGAATATCGATCCCACGGAGATCGAGGTTAATTACGGTGACTTTCAAGAGAAATTCTAGTTTAGAATAACAAGCTATAGCTTGGAAGGTCGATAAAAGTTTGGTTTTGATTTTATCCTATAATTATCACTATAATACTACTTCTACTTCTAAATTAAAATGCTTTGTGAAAATCAGAAAGTGAGGTTTTTAATATATTAAAAGTATTCTTCCTCATGGAATTAAAGTAATGACATGTGTAAAAGTAAAACAAGTAGTGAGAGAGATTGTGACAAATAAGAGCAATTATATTATTTTCCCTTACTAGAGATATTATAAAGAACATTATCTAATCTAAAGTTTGAATAATTTTGAAGACGGGCTAGGCAGGGAAGATACTAGCTCTCACTCTAGAGTTCCCTCTTATCCCTCAAAACCTAAAGTAATAGACCAAATTAGGGGCTTTAGCATGTCATTCTAAAGTCCTCTAATTCTACACCCTTTAAAGACTATTTCCCTATTTATTTGCACCTAATTGTATGGACTACATTCTCATCCATACAATGTCATGTGATTATACCACAGTAGATTGAGACAATACCATCCCAGATCTTACATGTACTCACAATAAATTTTAACTTGCAAGTTGATCAAGTTTACATATAAATGAAGAACAAAGTAAAATAATCACAATATACTTTCACTCTACTTGATTCTATATCCTACACATGCATACTAATTCATTACAATAGGGAAGAGTAAGGAAAACTACTCACTACACATGTAGAAACAACAAGAACTTTTCATTGAACAAAACTTTGAAAACATACGAAAAAAATAATAAATTCAAATAAAAATACAATAAAAATACTTATCTCTGATAGAAATTAAACTCTCCTTGTCTGATAGAAATTTCCTTGTATATCAAAAGCAATCTCCTTACAATCCTCTCCAAGAACAAAGTGAAAAGAAAAGAAGAAATCTCTCACTCTCTCTCTTTCTCTCTCACCTTGCCACCCCGCTTGGGGCTCACACCCAAGCCTTCTTCTCTTCTTCTCCAAGTCTTCTTCTCCTCTTTCAATTAATTCAAGAGTGTAAGAGTTATTTTAAAAACATTTCCAAGCCTTAATTATAATTTCCTAAGAGATTATAAAGTGTCTCTTCAAAACTGTCGAGATTCAACGAATTTTTCAAAAGGTGTCTTAAGTGCCTCTTTAACACTCCATATAACTGCCCAAAATTACTGCCCGAAATTCTTCTAGAAAGTCCCTTTTATCATTTCCAATGAATTCCCTAAGAGATTCATGAAGCACTGCTTCAAAAATTGTCCAAATCCGATGTATATTCTAGAAGATATGTTGAAAACCATCTACAGCGCCTAAGCATCGATTCTGGGGCGCTTAAGCACCCTCCTCTCTGTCTGGTGGAGCCTAAGCGCCATTTTTGGTGCTTAAGTGCAGGGCATTGACACTTCAGTGTTTCATGCGCTTAAGTCCCTGGTTTCGGTCCCCTTGGCTCCAGTGTGCCCCGGTTCAACCTAATTTGCTCCTGTTTGCTCCATTTTGGTCCATTTTGTTCCTTTTGCTCAAATCACTCCAAATTCTTCAATTTGATGTACCTACAACCAAAAACACAAGAAAACATACCTTTAAAGTGCAATATCATTATAAAATTAAGCATGAAAAATAGTATATTTTTAGGCGTATCAGTAACCTACGGTTGCTAACGATATTTCCCAAGGTCTAAATGAAAGTATGGAAATCATTAAGTTGAATTTAGTAAAATCATTTGGACTAAGTGAATCCAATAGAAAATAATGTTATCGGAACGAGGGAACTATCGATCCTAAGCAGTGTCACTCTAATCAACTTTAATATGCCCCATAATATTTAAAGAACCATAACCATATGGACATTTGGTTTGACATTATTACTTGACACATTAGAAAACTTAAAGTCATCACGACGAGGAGCTTGGGGCTAGCATTGTGGGCAGCACGACCATCTTCAACAGCAAGAGGAGCTACAACACCAAATCATTCCTTAAAATTAAACAACTAGCCATAGGACTTTGAGGTGGTTTGCTTATGCTACATAAATCCTCAAACTTTTATTTAGGCCTTTGTATAGCTCTATTATACAATTTAAGCCCTAACTCATCTTAGGATTCCAAGGTTATCGTTCGTCATGACCTAAATCCTCATATCTTCCAGGCCATTTGTGTGATCATTTCACATAAATGTAAGCCCTAACTAATAAAATTGACAGGATGAAACATTTAAATGCTTCTCTCTAAACTAAAGCCAAACCATAGGATAGCTTGGGAAGTCACCGAAGTTCTTCTCATAATCCATGACATCCCATGGTTCTTCTTCTTTTAGATTTCAAAGGATTCTACAATAAATGTTTACAACAAAATACTCCAAATTTGAACTATTCCCCTTTCACACCTCTTTTTCCGATCTCATTGAAAAGTTCTATCCTTTTGACCTTTTTAAAGATAACATTTCCTGATTTTTATCGAGAGTTTTCTTAGGTAACTTCGGTTATCTAAGATGTAATTAACTATAGGGGTTTGCCCTTATAGGAAATTTTTCCTAACTCAGCTTAATATAAACTCTATTTAATTCTTTGTATTAAATAGGGGAACTTTTTGGCAAATAAAATGATTTTCGTAGACCGAACGGATGTCATATATTTCTTAGTTTACTCGATCGAGTCTCATCCTCAAGTCTTGTGTTTATTCTTCAGGATAGATATAGGGTTTGAGGTATAGTGTAATTCATTTAAACTATGAAAAATATGGGATTGATTTGATTTCATATTTTTCTAAAACTATATATAAGTATATATATATTAAAATGTTCTTCCGAAGAGGGTGACGAGATTCTGATTCCGGCGACCGATAGCTTCCAACAGACAACTTTACAACTCCACAACCCAAAAATAGTGCCGACAGCTCCTAGCGACTCCTGTGGGGACTAGCTTTTCCCTCCATTTAAATCAAGAAATATTATTTTCATACATTAATAATGTTTCCACACCCCTCTTGGATCAAATTACCCATCTTCTGTTGGCATGCTTTACCCCTTTCTTTCTTGGGTAAGTACGGTCAACTCTTTTGAACTTCAGGACCGTCTGTTCGACCACCTTTGAATGGAGAGGTTCAGGAGTTCATTAGAACTTTTAATCTTTGTGTGGGGTCAGGCTTTAGGTGTGTTGGTGGACAAGTTCCACCTGAGCATTGTGAGTTGTAAAGTCGGTCCCATACTGGGTCCTGAACTACATTTTTTCCCCTTCGAGTTTGATTTGTTATCTTACAAATTAAATTGGATTGTTTTGTGCTACGCGTGCTCTTTAATTTTCCTTATATTAATTAAATTTTTCTACTTTCAAACTATTTTTACTAATTTTTAAATTTTCCTCAAATTAAATAATAACTTACCCAGTCTAAAAATCGACCTCTGCTAATTTGTAGTGCTCGCACTATGATTACAAGGTTTTGGCCAAATAGCTAACCCCAAAGCTTTTTTTTTTTTTTTGAAGCTGCTGCGATGGCGTTCCCAACTCTCACTTTTTCCTGCAACCTACCGATGAGCCGTAGTGCCCGAAATATCACTCCCACCATCAAGTTCTTAGTCAGATTTGAAGATCTCGAAGTCGTCCCATTTGTCGTAATGAAGGTCACCACTCCAGAGGTTCAGGAACTGTCTGCTGAGTTTAGCCTGAGCTGCCCTCAGACTTCCTTTCTTATAAGATGGTCAAGACTACTGCCTCCATGGCACCTACCAACCTGTTTTTCCCGTTTCTGCTAAGGGAAAATAAGTTATGATTGTTGAAGACCCAATTAAAGGATTGTTTGTCCCACCGTCAGTATTTGAGTTTGGATCGAGTTCAAGGACTGTACCGTTAACCCAGACCCAAAGGAGAAACCGCAGTCAGAAGGTTTGGAAGGCTACTGAAGCCTAGATTTTCGAGAAAGTACCTATTGATGAAGTTCCTCACCAGGATGAGTCAGGATTACTGGAAAACCTATCCACTTCGGCAAGGGAGTAGGTTCCATTCCTTAATGGATACTAATGGGTACAAAAGTATCTAGAAGATCACTGCTACTTTACCATCGCTTCATGGACATGGTGGGGAGATAAAGAAGCCTACTCCTATCACTTGTGTCAGTTCAGTTTTTTAGAAACTTGTTGTCAAAGAAGGTTGTTCAGTTGGTGAGTTACTCAAACAAGTGGGGTGTGCAGTATCCCCGCGCATAAAGAAAGAAATTCTAAAACATGTCAGATCTATCAGACGATCTCAGAAATCAACTAAAGCTTTGTCTACTCGCATTCCTATCTGGTTTCGCTTGTGAAGCAGAATTAATACCACCATTGATACTACTAATTCTACTGCCAGTAGACTCAATGGCCATCGATTAGTTAAGTCGCATCTGGGTCCGAGAATTCTATCAATTACCAGTCACAAGGATGTTCTTAAGGTTTTGAAAGATAAGACGAAGAGGTTACCCAGTACTGTATCTAGTCTGTGCCATGGGGAGCCTACTTCTCTTTGACATGCCAATGTTTCTCCTGAGACACCCCGTCTCAAGACATCACCGTCAAAGAAAAAGGTATGGGTACCCAAGTTCACCGTACCAATACGATCCAATAAGCCCACAGGGCAGGATCATGGAATGAAGCGAGGGTCTGAAGTATCTGACATTGTCGCAGCAATTGCAAGCGATATGGATGAGCAGGTAGAGGATGTCCAGCAAAGTCCTCCATATCACAAAATATTACAAGATCAATAACTGAAGAAAAGGTCGAAAAGCTCAGGGTCGAGATTTCCTAGTTGTCCCAAGAACATGGAGTTTCCATCCATGATGATGATGAAAATTTTGAATTCAATGATTACCTCAAGGAATATTTCATGAATATTCATGTCATCAATACTAGAGTCATTGCATCTGTGAGCAACGCTCAACCTCTCGTCGAAGAGAATGCAGTAGATGAGCTGTGTAGGGCTATTTTCCTAAGGGACGAGCAAATCCGCCAAATGAAGAAAAGAATGGAAGAGATGGTCGCTGCTGTGACCGCCATGACCACAACTCAAGGATAGTCTCAAACCTCACAGTTAGCCTCTCCAGAAGTCGATCAATTGGAGATTATACATATTACAGATTAAAGGAGAGAAGTCACCTCAGCAAATAGATATAATCAGCAAATGAAGGATTCTCCATCAAGCACCATACCAGAAAAGGAATTTAAACAAATGGTCGAGCAAGTTCGGGAGGCCTTAGACCATTCTAAGGATGGTGCATTGATTTTAAAGGGTAGACCCTACCTGGAGGAATTTGATGTCGTACCCCACCCTAAGGGTTTTTTGTTGTCAAACATTAAGATATTTGACGGGATATTTGACGGGACTAGAAATCTCAATCTCAGGCAACATATAACACATTTTTGAGCCAGTTGTGGTAACACAAGAGGAAACGAAGCTTTACTCTTTCGGCAGTTTGTCAGCCTGTCAGGGATCGCTTTTGATTAGTATGCCAAACTACCCAATGGATTAGTCAAAACATTCGCTGAGTTAGAACAATTGTTCATGAAAAGATTTGTCAGAGCGCAGCATCGCGGAGCGCAACATCATGTGTCTATTGGAGATCTCATGGTAGAGAAGCAAAAGCCCAATGAGACTTTAATGGACTATATCTTGAGGTGGAGAAAATTTAGCATAAAATGTGAAACTCAACTACAGGAACATCACGCGATTAAGATCTTACTTAAGAGCATCCATGGGCCAGTAGCTTTCATGCTCAAGGGACTCCCTAAAAAATCTATCAAGAAGCTACTCAGCAAAGCTAGCAATCTTCAAGAAGAAGTCAAACATATGGATTCTCATGAGAAGGCCGAGAAGTCCAGGACGACCAAAGTATTTGAAAAGAAGTCTGGAACAGTGACAACGGTTGATAAAGGAAAATAGCCAATGAAGATGCATGCAGAAAATTCTTGTCAGTCTTCATCACCAACAGTATGGCCAGTCTAGCCAGCATTCACATCAAGGAGGATCATACCGAACAGAGAACAAGAAAATGTCCATTGTAGAATGAAGGAAAGTGGTGTATTCCTTCAAAGATGAAGTTGTACCCAAAATGTTCTGAAGTCTGATGAAGAAGCCCGAGTTCATATTACCAGATCCAAAGAAACCTGAAGAGGTCAATAAGAAGGATCAACCAAATTATTGTTTGTATCGCAAATTACTTGGATACACTATAAAAGATTTTTTTGTCTTTAAGGATTGGCTCGAGAGCAATCTTAAGGAAGGAAATATAACAAACCCGAAAGAATATTTAAAAGAACCTGAAACTGGTGGAAAAGATGGATGGAGAATGAATTGGAAGAAGCTGAAGAAAATACTTAACCAAATCTAGAATGCATCAGCACAAGCTTCCATTCAGAGTCTTCAGCCTGTCAAGCCTGAGATTAAGATTTTACGAGAAGATCTGTCACTCTCAAGGAATAAGAAGAAGAATATCACCACGAAGAATGATAGCACGGGGGGTAGGATAGGGGCTGCCTCTGCTAGATTAGTTGTCTCGGATTCGGGAAAGAAAATCCTTAAACCCCTGACCTTGTATGATTATCTTGTTGCCCCTCCGGGGTATTATGAATAAAATGATTATGATTTCGGCTACGTTTTAACTGTTTCTGGTGATAACGTAATCGATTGTGACCGATCTAGCCTCGATCTTGATTCCAAAACTGATCCTCAAATTGTGCTTGAGTCCAATGAACTCATTAACAAGACCAAAGAAGACGTCAAAAATACCGATTACGATAGTGCTAGGAGTGAGGAACCAATCCTTGAGTGCCGTGATGCACCACTTGCCATCAACTTAGATCTTTCCAACAAAGAAGAAACACTAAAAGATTCGATAATGGTATCCCAAGAAGAAGAAATTGAAGAAGAATTTGTAGAAGTGAACTTAAGGAGCGGGAGAGTATTACCCCCGACGTTAGCTCTGACAAATAAAAGAAAGAAAATAGTAACTCGAGAAGAGCTAGCTCAACCTCCACCAATGGAAGAACCACATAACTAAGAGAAAATTGGAGGATCATACAAAGTGGATTATAATGTGCTACCTCATATTAGGAAGTTGCCGGTCAGATTAAGCATCTATGATGCTCTAATCCTGTCAGAGAAGATGAGGGAGTCTCTGGTTACAGCTTTGCTTGACCCAGATGTTTGCTTAGCCCAATTGGCCAGCGCATCCTCAGATGAAGTTTGCTCTTTGAAAGAATAGTCTGGGATAACATTCACAAATGAAGACTGGCTTCTCGGTACTGCCAACCATAATCATCCACTCTATATCTCCATTAACATCTGTAGATTTGTGTTGTCCAGAGTTTTGGTAGATCCTGGAGCATCCCTCAACTTGATGAGCCTACCGACATTGGCATATTTGGGCATTGAAGCTCTAGAGCTTATGACCAATAAAATGATGCTAAGAGGATTCAACCAAAAGAGAGAGAGAGCCCTTGGATCAATTACATTACTTATGAAGGTTAGAGAACTAGTAACAAGCTAAATTCTATATTATCGACGCCGAGACCTCTTTTGATGCCCTACTTTGTTGACCATGGATTCACGAACACAACATGGTTCTGTCGTCTCTACACCAGTGCAATAAGTACTACAAGGAAGGACAAAAACATTGCATCAAGGGAGATTTACAGCCTTTTTCAATTCATGAAGTTGGCATTCATGAGGATGCCGCTTACTACTCACCTCTAAATAAAACCATTTTCTCTCATGAAGTTATGGCAAATAAAAGTGAAGATTCAGAAGAAGTACAATGGCAAGTTTATTCAACACTACTTCAGCATCTTCCACTACTCTTTCGCGACAAGTTGGCGGGAGTTCTTTTACTTCAAGCACTCAAGGTCGAGGCCAGGGATGTGGACGAGCAAGAACTACTTTAATTTTTGAACAGACTAGGTTGACCATCAACATTGATGATGAACAAGTTCTGAGGATTAAATAATGATGACAAAACAGAAGAAACCACAGTATGAGATATCCTTAGAAGACACAGAGAAAAGAAAATAGAATACAATGTATGATCGGATAAACCATTATGTGAACACCAATATGTGAATACCATGACCCTTACTCCGATTCTCCCTAAAAAGGTCAAGAGTTTAGAGGTCAAGGAGGTCCATAGCACTAGTTCAAAGCCGATCAAATTTTATCGTGCTTCTACTTCTACTAATCTTGAAAATCATATAAATTTTGATGAGGATCCTAATGAATTAATAGAATTACCTTTTAGTTACTTTTGCCTTGTGTACAAAAGTTAATTTAACATGAAAATTTGCCAAAATGAATGCCAAAAGATAAATTACAACTTTTTGAAAAATTATGGGATGTTAAAAGTTGAACTCCCATAAAAGTGAAAAATTATGGGATGTTAAAAGTTGAACTCCCAACTTGAAAGAGGGTCTCAGATTTGGTACAGTCAGACTAGTCGATGATTCGGGATTTTTCATTGTTGTTACTAGTGAATTGGAAGACGATTGCCTCAATGTAGAGGATGAATCTACTGATAAGCTGATAGAAGATGCTCCACTAGAATTTAAGGAAGAAAACAAATCAAATTTTGATGAACTGAAGAGAATTAACCTCTGGACGAAAGAGCAGCCCCGACCTACATTTATAAATTCTCTACTCAACGATGAAGAATCTTTAGAATTGATCAAACTTGATCAAACTATTAATATCAAACTATTAATAGAATTCATAGATTGCTTTACATGGAGTTATGATGAAATGTCAGGACTGTCAGTAGAAGTTTCAGTTCATAAACTAGGGGTGGACAAAGATACGACCCCAGTGAAACAAGCTCCACATCATTCCCGTGGTGAAGAAATTAATAGACTCTAACTTCATGCGGGAGGAGCAATACCCCACTTGGTTAGTTAACATTGTACCTGTCAAGAAGAAAAATTGATAGATTTGTGTATGTGTCGACTTCAGGGATTTGAATAAAGCATATCCAAAGGACAAACTTCCACTACCAATACTAGAAATGATGGTGTACATCGCTTCGACACATAAAATTTTCTCTTTCATGGACGGATTGTCAAGATACAACCAAATCAAGATGGCTCCAAAAGATGCATCACTTACAGCCTTCAGAACACATATCAAGATTTTCTGCTACGTAGGATCTTGTCGTTTGGGTTGAAGAACGCCGGAGCAACATACCAACAAGCTATAACGAAGATCTTTGACGACCTCATTCACAACCAAGTGGAATGTTACATGGGTAATTCGGTCATCAAGAGTAAATAGAAAATAGACCATTTGTGCAATTTAAGGATCGTGTTTGAATGATTATGATGGTACGACCTTAAGATGAACCCCTTAAAGTGTGCCTTCAGCGTTACCTCCGGGAAATTTCTAGGATCCGTTGTCCGTCATCGGGGAATCAAGATTGACCTGGATAAGATTAAAGCTATCTTAGAAATGCCTCCACCCAAAATCTTGAAACAACCATGATTCATTCGATGGAAATTGACATATAACATATATGAGCCGCTTTATTTCTAATCTCTCAGGAAGGTGTCAGCCCTTCTTGACATTGGTTAAAAGGGACGCCAAATTCGTTTAGGAAGAGAAATGTCAACGGGCTTTCGAGGACGTTAAGCAATATTTCGTTAAGCAATATTTAATGACACATTAATGACACATCCTGTTTTGGTAGCCCCTATCCCGGGAAAACCTTTAATACTTTATACCACAGCCTTAGATGACTCTCTTGGAGCCCTCTTGGACCAAGTCAATGATGAGGGTAAGGAAAATGCACTCTACTACTCGAGTCGTCGTCTAATACCGATAGAGATAAGGTATCTGCCTATTAAGAAGTATTGTCTAGCTTTGATTTTCGCCACCCAGAAGCTCAGCAATTACATGCTTTCTCATAAGATTACCCTAATTTTGAAAGTTAATTCGTTACAATATTGGATGGCCGAACCAAAACTCTTTGGACATCTAGCAAGTTGGTCGATGATTTTGTTGCAATTTGATATAACTTTTGTTTCCCTCTGTGCTATTAAGGGACAGATTTTAGCAGATTTTGTCGCTGCACACCTACTTCCAGCTGGGTCCCCTCTTAATGATGAATTACCAGATGAAAAAGTATTACAAATGGAATTCTCCAGTGCGCAACATTGGGAGATGTACTTTGACGGAGCTTCATTAACCAGAAAAGACAAAGGATTGGGCACAGTTATACCAGGCAAAGCAAGAATTGGTTTGATCTTCATTACACCAGATAAGGGTATGTTGAGATTCTCTTATCACCTAACAGAGCCGTGTCCCAACAATGAAGCAAAATATGAAGCCTTAATTACTAGTTTGGAATTAACAATCTTGATGGATATAACATATATTGTTAGCTATAGCGATTCACAGCTTGTCATCCAACAAGTCACCGGATAATCCAAGATTTTGAAACTAAGGTTAATAAAATACCACCAGTATATAATGAAGCTGCTCAAGCAGATTCCCAATGTAACTTTCTACTGGATTCATCAGAGAGATAATGCCAATGCTGACGCTCTAGCAAAACTTGCTAAGGAATTGACATGTCCCCTGAAGGATTCCATTGACATTATGGTACAAGGGAGACATGTTTTGTCTTGAATTGACCTTGAAAATCTACACAAGCTCGGAAAAGAAGAAGAAAAGATGATTGTGTTTGTTGATATCAACGAAGATTGGTATAAGCCATTAATAGAATATTTTCAGACTGGAAATTTGCTAGAGGACAAGTCAGTAGCACATCACATCACAAGAAGGGCTAAGCAGAAGATCATTAGCGGGAGGTCTCCTCTACAAAAGATCATTCGATCAGATGTGGTTGTGATGTCATGTGGTTGTTGTGGTTGTGATGTCTGAGCAAAGCAGAAGCACAAAATGTTGTCAAAGAAGTACATGTCGGATTGTGTGGCGCTCACCAGCTAGAGGCAAAGATGGAAATAAAGATGAAGAGACTCATATATTATTGGTCGATAATGATGTTCGACTACATGAATACAACCAGAAGATGTCACCAGTGCCAAGTGCATGGGGTGGTCATGCACTAACCTTCGAATGCGCTACACCCAACCATTGCCTTATGGACATTCGAGTTTTGGGGCACGAACATAATAGGTCTGATAGACCCTCAATCCTCTAAGGGACACAGATTTACCCTTGCCGCTACATATTACTTTTCCAAATTGGCAGAGGCAGTGTCGTTATGAGAGGTTACAACATATCACATGCTTTAGATTTTTATAATCCAAATTGTCTATCATTTCAGAGTTCCACGCAGAATAATTTTTTATAATGGGACAGCCTTCAACAGCACCAAAATCAACAATTTCATAAAGCGGCATCGGATAGACTGGAGATACTTTAGAATCTACTTTTCTAGGGAAAATGGCATGGCCTAAGCTTTCAGCAAGACACTGGTACAGATTTGAAGAATTTATTAGAAAAAAATAAAAGAGATTAGCATAATAAACTGTTAGACGTCTCCTGGGCCTACCGGAAAACATTCAAGACTCCCACTTAGTGTATACCCTACATGCTCGTATATGGGTCTAAAGTCGTACAATCACTAGAATTCCAGATGCCGTCTCTCCGAGTTGATATCACCAATCAACGTACAACAAAAGAAAGTGCAAAACTCAGACTTCAATAATTGGAAAGTTTTCATAGAAAACAACTAGAAGCATAACAACACCTGGAGCTTTACCAAGCGATGATGGTACAAGCTCATGACAAATTAGTCCGCCCGAGGATGTTAAAAATTGGTGATCTCGTACCTATTCTCAAAAGGCCTACTCTTGCATGCCGCAAGATAGGTGGAAAATTTGAGCCAACATAGGAAGGATCATTTGTCGTAGAAAAAGTCTACGTGGGAGGAGTCTACCAGCTTGTGGATTTTTTGAGGCAAGAGGCCCATGTTGTCAATTAACGGATGATACTTGAAGACATATTATGCTACTTGACATTTCTTGAATTGAAATTTTGATCTTTCTGTGGTTATTCATTTGGCCAAACGTCTTTGACTGGGTCCAAAAATTTTGTAATAAAATTAAATTCAATAAAATGAAAATTTTTAAATTTACATACTTTGATTTTCTTCTTCCTACTTTTAAGTTTGATATTTTAGTAAATTAAACAAAATATATACAAAAATAAATGATATTCTCACCAACATAAACTAAAATTTTGCCTAATAAACACTTTATTTTGCTAATAAACACTTTATTTTGTTACTAATAAACACTTTATTTTGTTATTGTTCTTGCTAAATTTCAGCACACTGATGTTTTTTCTGTCGTCTGTAGAGAAAATATCAGGACGGACACTGATTTTTGCTTTCAAGGATGGTTGGAATCTAACACTTAATGAGAAAACGGCACCGCAAGGTAGCATCATAGACTTCGACATGGACTTCAATCAGGTCAATGTAGATTATGATGGTTTTCTAATGGAAGTGGTCAGCCGTTGAGAGAAAGAATGACTACCATCATTGTTAAAGATCAGCACCAAGGAAGATTCCTCACTAAAGGGGAAGAAAGTAATGGTGCAGCAAAATCCGATCGAGGGGACTAGTCGCCTGCGATCTATGATAACTGCACCGACTGGAGGCCTAGTCACTGCTGATGACGAGAGACTATCAGATGCACCGCTATGAAGGATGCAACGTGAAATGCCAAACATCGAAAACATAGAGCTTTCCTGCGTGAAGAAAGAAGATTCCATAAGGAGGCAGAAAATTTGCTTACCCCGATTCATGAGGGGAAAATCTAGAGACTTCCTACAGCCTGCCCGCTACAGAGGATGAGTCTGAGTTCACTGTAGAGTCGACGATATCAGAGGTTCCAGATGAGCTTTGTGTGAGTTGCCCAACATGCAACACCAAGATTCCCACACGGATACTAGCTACAGAAGCATTTATGGAATGCCCAGGCTGCAATGTCCTCCACCTAAAGCGTTACAGTACTCTCGAGGAGTATACATCCACTGATAGTGGATTTCAGATCACCGATCACTTAATGGAGGAATCATATATTTTGTTGGATATAGAGACAAGGCTAACATGGATTCCTGTTGATAGTGAAATGAGGGAGCATCCTTGACAGCCGTCGATCATCACCTTTGCAGAATACTACAAAATGAGCAAAGTAAACAAAAGGAAATTTGAATTTTATGAAGAAGTTCAAGGAAGATTTGTCAACATACTAGAAGGCTTGGGGTTGTACACCAAAGTCTTCTCTGAAAGCAATGAAAGAAGCATTCTCGACTATATATTCAACATAAGGGACAGCGGTCGAGTGGGTCTTTTGATGGAAAGAACCTATTCTGAACCACGAAAATGGATGCGTGGAAAAGGCAGAATCATCATACAATGCAGTTGCTATTATAATTTCACCAAAGAGAAACAAGGAAATCCCCCGGGGATTTTAAGACATGATGAGGTGGATCTGTTACCTCTTATGATAAAGTGGATGATTAAGAGGATGGTTTAATGGAGCATACTTTCAGTCAATTGCATTCCTAACAGCTGCATCATCAATATCTATGATGAAGGCGACTGCATACCCCCGCATATAGACCATCATGATTTTGTGATACCTTTTTGCATGGAATCCTTCATGAGTAAGAGCAATATCCTGTATGGGAATGAAATAGAAGTCATTGGCCCCGGTGAGTTCAGAGGATCCGTGGAGATTTTGTTACCAGTGGGTTCAGTACTTATTCTTAAAGGAAATGGAGCAAACCTCGCCAAACACTGCATTCCAGGGGTACGACACCACAGGGTATCTGTAACTTTCAGAAAGATGGATAGTAGCAAGATGCCATATGGATTCCAACCAGATCTAGAATTAGAAGAGCTAATCCATACTAGCTATGAGAGGGTTGCACCTCTAAGCACATGCAAAGGGAACTCTTGTCCTGGAGTGTGGCTTAGTAGGTCAGCTCGATCGAGAGCTCACTCCACCGAGGATGAACAGTCAGGGGATATCTTTTTGTACTACGTTTTGACACAACACATATGATGATATATGTATCGGATATGCTCAGCTTATGATATGTACCCAGCATGAGATACATTCAAATGTACTCCAAATGCGTTCAGCATATTGTACTTTTTAATGCTTCAGCCTATGTTCAATCTGTAAGTCCTGTTTGAAGCAGATTAATGAAATCTCTTTCTAAATATAGTCTGTTTATTCAATTTCCCTTTTGTGCGATGGATAAAGAGCCACAAAAATATACGTTGGTTCCGAACTACAATGAATGAAGAACAGAAAAATAAAAACTTAATAAAATAAATAACTACTCTTTTGAAAAAATCAACCAACAAAAATTAAATTTTAAAAACATATTTCAATAATTAAATGTGACAAAAACAACTAGAAAAGAAAATAAATCTGTTAAGTTGATTTCTCTCAATTTTGAGGTCTCTCACTC
>NW_018164779.1:215745-227057 GCF_001263595.1 Phalaenopsis equestris | reverse complement strand
TCTTTCCTCGCGCAACACGACTGTCCTTGTCTGCACTAATTCTTTTCACGATCCCTGCAAAATTTAACATTTTGCGCAAAATCTCACAACATTTCATGATTTTTTCTCACTAATACCTATATTCACATGACACATATCTATGAGTTCAACACCATAAATTCTCTACACTATTTTCATATTGTTCTTGGTGATAGTACCGAGAAAATAATTCTTTTCCTTGCCACCCTTTGGGTTGGATGTGAGTCCCAGTGCTTTTCTCCCTAATGTGGCACATATCTTCGAGATTGGTGTAAGAACCCCTTGAATGAAACACGACATCCAATTCTCTACATGTATCTTCGAGACTGGTATAAGACCCCCTCAAATGGAACACGACATCCGATTCTCTACACATATCTTTGATATTGGTATAAGACCGCCCTTGAATGGAACAAGGCATCTGACATTCTACACATATCTTCGAGATTTGTGTAAGGCCCTCATTAGTGGAACACGACATCCTATTCTCAATCCTTGGGATCAGTACATAAAATTTGATTCCTATCTTATGAGGTCGGTACCTAAATTCCAACTCTCTTCCTGAGATTGATATCTAAATTTCAATTCTCATCCCGGGATCAGTACCTAAATTCTAATTCCTATCTTTCAAGGTCGGTACCTAAATTATAACTCTCCTTTTTGGGATTGATACCTAAATTTCAATTCCCATTTTGGGATCAGTACCTAAATTCTTATTCCTATCTTTTGAGGTTAATACCTAAATTTTGACTCTCCTTTTTTTGGAATTGATCCCTAAATTTCAATTCCCCTCCTCCAAAAACACCCGAAACTTGATAATTTCAAACCCACTCTCAAATCCCCACTGAGAGTTCCTATCCCTTGATTTTAATCAGATATTCACTTAATAATTCCTCAGCGGGAATAGCTAGCACTCTATTCTACACCTCTTTCTAGGTATGTTGGCTTAGAAGTCTGTGTTGGTTTTGTTGATCTGGTCGGTCAAGGCCAATACGGGCGGTGTGCTTGCCCAGCACACCACACCTATTGGGGGTCCATTTGTTGACCTCACTGGTTGAGGTTTAGTTTTCTTTAGTTTTCCTTCTTTAGTAGCCTACGGTCTAGCCATAGGACTTTCATGTTGACTAGAAAGCTAGAGAAGGATCCCTCACCATTAGAAACTCTAAACTCTTCCTTGCTCAACTTGAAGTTCCACATATTGGTCCTAACCTCTAGCACTTAGAAGGTGAGGTCAGTATGTAGGATCATAAGGAGAGTCCACATAGGACTGCTTGACCTTAGGGTTGACCCTGGGTGTTATTCTAGAGCTAGTTCATTCACTTGCACTCACTATCACATTTATCCACTTACAACTCTAAATCCATAATTGTTGACTTTGATCCCTTGATCTTTTGGGAGAATAATGTGGATGGTCCCCTAGACCCATTAGCCCTAGGTTAGGGTTTAGCTAAGGCCAATACATAGAGGACCTCAATGGGGATTTCATTGGTCCATAGCTCATATAAGGTGGTTTGCACCCCAATTCTACCAAAAAAATCCAACTTGGCCTTTGGCCCTAAATCTACCCAAATTACCTAAATGCCCTTGAAACCTTAAATTTGGCCAAAATTCCCAAATGTATCCAAAATACCCAAACTTATTCAAAAATCATTTCAAACCATTTTAAAATGCCCAAATTGCCCAAATCTACCCAAAAAATCCAAAACTACCAAAAAACCCTCAAATTTGCCAAAATTACAAAAATACCCTTAGCACCCTAAACTTTCCCACAACATCCAAAATCACTTCAAATGTCTCTAAAACCAATTTGGACTCTTCAATTGAACCCAATTTGACCATTTTGATTAAAACCCCCAAATTGTATTTAAAGGCCCAATTTACCCTCCTTTAAGGGACCAATTTCCCCAAATTCACCTTAAATGTCCATCAATTTGGCCCCAATTCCCCTCAATTTCAATCATAAACTCAAATTCATCTTTTATTTGATCAATCTAAATCAAATCCAAGCCTAATTGCCCATGCTTTGAGCTCAATTTTAATCTACAATTTTGATCCAAAATCCAAATCAAAACCCCAATTTTGACCCTATGACTTGATCTCACCTAATTGAACCATATGATCCACTCGATTGCCCAAATTTGAATCTTAAATTATTCTTAACAATCTTACACATCAAATTGGACCTTCAATTAGCCTTGGCCAAGCCTCAATTTCACTAAATTTTAACCCAAGCCCAAAATCCCAAAATTTGCCCCAAGTTCAGAGTCCCCATTGGCTATATCTTCAAATTTCACCAAATTGAATGCCCTAGCCCCAAAATTTTCACCCAATTGATGTTGATAACTCTTCATGACATTCTTATAGACCATTTTAAACCATCAATTTGGGCTTATCCCAACCTTAGCCCTACTTAGACCCAAGCCCTACTTAGACACAAGTCTAACCCAACACCCCTAAATTGACCAAATGCCCAAAATTCTTCAAATTAAACCTCCAAACTAATTCAAAATCACTCCAAATATTTTATAAACCTCTTATGGAAATCATCTACACAATATTGATCAATCAATTATGCTCAATGTCATGACTAGCCTAACCCAAACCCAACTTCTAGCCATTTTGACCCAAATTAAGCCCATGCACCAATATTCGCTTAGTCATGCCAAAGTCACCAAATTAAGGTTTCCACAGCCACTAAGCACTCTCTATTTACTAGGCTAAACCACCTTAAACGAGCTTGGTGCGCTATGGATCAAGGGTCCCCTAATTTAAGGGATCTTATCCCATTTTTGGCCATAACAAAAATATATCCCCCATCATCACTTGCCATTGAGGGTTAACCATAATTAACCCTCCCCCTGGCTCACTTGACCACCTAGCCACCACCCCTAGCCCTCTCGGTCGGCCTAGTGGCCAAAAAATTCCAAAATTGAGAGCCACCACCCCTAAATCAATCCAAATTCCAACCTTAGAGGTCAGCTCATCCCAATGGCTCCTTAGAGCTCCTCGGCTGTCCATAAGCACCATTTTCCACCCATCAAACGCCTCTGTTGGGTAGCCCAATCTCTTCTATTTAATCAGCCCCTCCATGGCCAAGAAGAGGGTTAACCATAATTAACCCTCCCCCTGGCTCACTTGACCACCTAGCCACCACCCCTAGCCCTCTCGGTCGGCCTAGTGGCCAAAAAATTCCAAAATTGAGAGCCACCACCCCTAAATCAATCCAAATTCCAACCTTAGAGGTCAGCTCATCCCAATGGCTCCTTAGAGCTCCTCGGCTGTCCATAAGCACCATTTTCCACCCATCAAACGCCTCTGTTGGGTAGCCCAATCTCTTCTATTTAATCAGCCCCTCCATGGCCAAGAAGGAGAGTTCCAAATTCTTGGGGAAACTCTACCAAAATCTCATCAGAGACTCTCCAAGCATCCCTAAGCTTAATCCAACCATCTTCCCCCTATGATTCCCACAGTGAGAACCCAATTTTGAGCTCAAAATTTTATCTCATAATAGAACATCTCTCCACAGTCCACCAAACTCAAATTAATTATGGACACACCATCTCTAGAGCAAGAGGAGTTGAATCCTTATCAAAGCCCCCTCTGAAACAACCTCTAGGATAGCTCTAGGCCAATACCTGAAATCCACCTTGATCAAAATCATACCTAGACAATTCACCATGGCTTGAAACTTCATTTGGAGGTTTGTTGAATCCAATCGAAGCTACCAAAACCATTTGATTGAGGCATCCCCTCTCAGACAAAGGTATTGAACCCCAACCCTAATTCGAGCCTTTTTTTTATTCTCCATACATTTTTATTGTATTTGATTCTATATAAATTGTATGTATGTGTTCTTCTTGAGTAGATGAAGGTTTAGAAACAAACCCCACGTGATTTGGTTGAGTCTAGGTGAAGATCTTAAGGTTTTAGTATGAACGGCTTACGAGTTAAGTCACTTGGGGACGATGAACAGATGTCATCTGATCGCGCGTTTATTCATTGGACTGTCCAGATGAAGTCAAACGAGGATAGGGTGCGTAAAGCACTGTCCACATGGCAGATACATGGCTGGCGATGTCAAATGGCAAAGCACTGTGTGTTCTTTCAGAGCCGCTTAGGATCCAGTCAGTGTTGTACTGGATAAGTAGAAAAATATGGATTTTTTAATTATTTTCAATGCCTAAACTTCAAAAATTCATATCTTTCTCTAGAAAAATCATAAAAATAAAATAAAAATACCAACTTTCTTAGTGAACAAAGGAGAATAATGTAAACTAAAATAAAAATTATTTTCTTATTCCCTGATTTTAATGAATTAAATACCCTCTGGAGTATTTTAATTCATTATGATCAAACTTTGTTCACCATGACTTGAAATTTTGAGCTTACTCCTCATGATAAAGTCTATGTTCTCTGAGTTTTCCAAGGTCAAGGGACATCTTCGCGTTTCTAGCCTTAATTTTCAAGCAAAGGTGACTATTTTAGCTTATTTTAATCATATAAATTAAAATATCAATTGGAAAATTATGGGAATAATTTTAATAGTTTTCCTATGGTCAGAGAAGTCTAGAAAAAATATCATGATGTCTTAAATTATCCTGTAAATTTTTAAATTACTTAATTGTAAATATATTGGTTAATTTATGTAAATTATATACTTATCAAAAGTTCACAAAATCAACCCCACATTGTTCATAAAAATCATGTGTATCGATTGTAAAAATATAAAAACTATTTGATTAAGTTCAAGTATTAAAGTTGATTTTCTAAGGAACCTTGCATTTTGGTACAAAAATAATTATATTAAATTAAATGCACTTGAGAAAATTATGAAAAGTGCTTTTCTGAGTTCTTTGTTTTCAGAGGTACTTAGGAAAAATAAAAATTATTTTCATAGAAAATAATTAATTTTTAAACCATATTTTGAATTTTGAAATGATTAAAAATAATTAAAAATCCCAAAAATATCAAACATTTCAAAATATGTCTATTTGTCCTCTGATCACTTGGGACTCATTAAAATATTTTTCCTAATTTTCCTAAGTTAAAAATAAAAAAAAATTTGAAACTCATTTGATCACTAAATTTTTTAAAGTGGATTTTCCTTATTCTCCCATTAAAATAATGATAATAAATTAATTCAAAAAATCATGAAATTTTGTCTGAGTATTTCTTTGACTTAGGGAAACATCTAATAATTTTCTCATAAATAAAAAACTTTATTTTGAAAAGTCAAATAAATCAATTTCTAAAGAATCCTATTTTCTAAGCTTAAATAAATATTTATAATAAATTAAATTTTGAGAAGTCCACATATTCTCCTCTGATATTATAATTACCTCATGGATATGACACTCTAAACCCTCAAAGTGATTTGAGTTGTGTTTAGTGAGTTAGGAGGTGAAGTGCCCCTAGGGTGAAATAGTCATTTTAGGCTTTGGTGCCTTAATAAAAATTTAGGATTAACCAAGGGAAAAGTGGGTAATTTTGATATTAATAAATATGTTTGGATGACTGAAATACAATGGGGTTAAAAGGTAGAAACTCACTCACCACCATTTCACAACATCAACAAAACCATAATCCTCCTAATCTTCATGACTTGGAAAGCAATTAAGATCAGACGATTCTTAAGTGATGGGCTTAAGTTGGAAAAATGATAGTTTACTTTTCTTAAGCCCAAAGTTGAGGATGATTTGATTATTGAATAAATATCACTTGAATTAAAAATCCTGATAATCACCATTTCACATATCATGATTGTTAAGGGCTTAGTAGTGACATATGCTCGATGTCTAAACTCAATTGATCAGATTTAGAAGATAACATGATTGGTGATTAACATATTTAAACACTATAAGCCTAACTTTAATTGTAGGCACCACCAACTTTAAATGACCTAAACTTGCCTTAGGGGCACCCACTCACATAACTTTTAAATAAAACATCAATTGATTGATCGAGTACCCTATCCTCGAGAAAATTAAATTATCAAGTTTCACTGAGCAATAGGGTAGTCACACTTCAACCTCAGATGATTAATGGAACAATATGACAAGTCCAAAATGAACTCGGAATATTTCAAGAGATCTTCAAAGTGATCCAGGGTCATGCCCCAAGCACTTTGAAATCTATTGGACATTCTGAAGAACAAATTGGACTTGCCATATTTTGCTCTAAAATTATCTACTAGGATCTTCTGAGATTCAATAAAATCATAACTTGGAGTTTGGTAGCTAAACCTTCATCTACTCTTACAACTTAAATTCCGTGCAAAATTGTATAAATGTCTTGCAAATACTGACCTGTCAGGTGATGGAACGAGAAGAATTGGCACGTATGCGGTTAAATTAATGCATTTACCTTTCTGTACCTCTTGTCTTGAGCTTGCATGTTAAACAACAATGTCACCCTAGATGAAAACCAAAACTGCTAGGATAACTGTGAAACCAAACCCAAAACTAAAATCAACCAAGATAAAATTCACTGCCACAACATTCAAAATATAAGATAACTCAAAATTTAATCATAAACATCACAAAATAATAATTGCAACTAAATTAAGATCGGGAATCCCTCAAATCGGGAATCCCTCAAATGAGGTAACCTACGGTTGCTAACGAGATTTCCCATGGTCAAAATGAAAGTACAGAAATCATTAAGTTGAGTTTAGTAAATTCATTTGGACTAAGTGAATCTAATAGAAAATAGTGGTGTCGGAACGAGGGAACCATAGGATCCTAATTGGTGTCGCTCTAATCAATTTTAATATGCCCCATAATATTTAAAGAGTCATAACCATAGGGATATTTGATCTAACATTATAACTTGACACATTACAAAACTTAAAATCGTCACGACAAGGAGCTTGGGGCTAGCATTGTGGGCAGCACGGCCATCTTCAACAACAAGAGGAGCTACAACAGCAAATCATTCCTTAGAATTAAACAACAAGTCATAAGACTTTGAGGTGATTTGCTTATGCAACATAAATCCTCATCCTTTTTCCTTAGGCCTTTATATAGCTCTGTTGTACAATTTAAGTCCTAACTCGTCTTAAGATTCTAAGGTTGTCGTTCGTCACGACCTAAATCCTCATGTCTTCCAGGTCATTTGTGTGATCGTTTCATATAAGTGTAAGCCCAAACAAATAAAATTGACAGGATGAAACATTTAAATACTTCTCTCTAAACTGAAGTCAAACTATAGGATAGCTTGGGAATTCACCGAGGTTCTCCTCAGAATCTATGACATCACCTAGCTCTTTCTTCTTTTGGATTCTACAATAAATATTCCAAATTTGAGTCATTTCCACTTTCACACCTCTTTGTCCGATCTCGTTGAAAAGTCTTATCCTTTTGACCTCTTTGAAGATAACATTTTCTAATCTTTATTGAGAGTTTTCTGAGGTGACTTCGGTTATCTAAGATGTAATTAACTATATGGGCTTGCCCTTATAGGAAGCTTTTCCGAACCAAGCTTAATATAAACCCTATTTAATTCTTCGTATTAAATAGGGGAACTTGTCGGCAAATAAAATAGTTTTCACAGACCAAACGGATGTTATATATTTCTTAGTTTATTTAATCGAGTCTCATCCTCAAGTCTTGTGTTTATCCTTCGGGATATATACAGGGTTTGAGGTATAGTGCTCGTTCATTTAAACTATGAAAAATATGGGGACCATTTGATTTCATATTTTTCTAAAACTATATATATGTATATATAAATTAAAATTTCCTTCCGAAGCGGGTGACGGGATTCTGATTTTGGCAACCGACAACTTCCAACAAACAACTCTATAACTCCACAACCCAAAAATAGTGTTGACACCCATTTCGGGTTGATCCATCTAAAAATTACCTATTTTTAATATACATTTAATATTCATTATATGCATATTTTTATGATATTATATTTTAAAGGAAGGTATTTTGCATTTTTTTGACACCACGTAGAAGAAATAGATTTTTGGAGAAAATGGAGCAAAAATGGTGCAATTTAGAGTTAAAATAAGCAAGGAAGAAAATTTTGACGAGCCACATTTTGATATGTCTTTCTATGCTTAATCTCATTTACATTTATCACAATGCTTAATCCTATGCTTAATCTCATTTACATTTATCACATGTTTTTGAATGAAATTACATTTTAAGAAAATGTTATTTTCATCCTTATCTTTTAGGTATAAATATTTGGAGTGAAACAGAGCTGAAACGGGGAGAAATAGAGTTGAAACGGAGTGAAATCAGGCAAAACGGTGGAGCCACCTGTAGGGTGGAGCCTAGGCACCAGTGATGATAAGAACACAACACCTAGATGCTAGGTACCAAAAAAATAGTCCAGGGGCAGTTTTCAATGGTATTTGATGATTCTGGAATGTTATAGAAGCTTCTGGGCAACTTGCACACCCCAAGATGATATTAAAGAATCCAGACACTTGGAAAGGCTTTTAAATGAAGAGATGTGTTTCTTGGAGTGAAAGGGTGTGTATCTTGTAGGGAAGGGGTGTTTAGCATCTCTTTAAATAGGAGGGTTGGCGTCTCTCATGAGAGGTAATTAGTGTGTAATTTAAGAGTTTTAGGAGCTTTTTATATACAGTTTTGTGTGAGTTTATAGAGAAGTAGATTTTTCATTTTCTAGAGAAATTGGTGAGGGATTTTGAGAGATATGAGTAAGAAATTATGAGAGGCGCATGGATTGGAATGAGGCTTTGTTGGAGAGATTTTTCATCTTTCTTTCAGTGGGAAAAAACTAAGTATTATGTTCTTCATTATTTTGTAATTGTTGTAAACACTTTGTAGTGTGTTTTCTTTGATTTAAAAAAGTTTTCTGTTGTGTTTTATCCATACTTTGTGAGTAGTTTTATTTACTCTTTTCTTTTAATATGAAGTTGTGGCATGTGTAGGAAAATTTATTTTATAATATAATAATTCTTTTCATGTGATGAGTAATATCTCCTTTACTTCATTTACATAACTTAAGTGGCAATAGGTTATGTTAAAATTTGTTTTAAGAGAAACTAAGACTCAGGACAACACTGATCTTGCAACTTTAGTGCACTAACATTGACTGGTTGGCTAGTAAAATAGTTTAGGTGGCAATGGAATTTTTAAAGAAATATAAGTTAATGATATGTTTCTATTAGATTATTTTAGGTGACAGATAGTTACATAAAACTAATAGAATACTAAGCGTACATATATACTCAAAAGAGGGTAAGTAGACATATGTTCCTTATTGACACCTGATTATTATATAATTCTATCAATTCTTTTGTTACTTATGTCATTATCTTCATTTTAATTTCTTTTGCAATAAATTGAATGCATGTTTATGAATATAGATTTGCTTAGAAATTCTCTTATTTCATAAATGTGATGGTATTTTCACCAGCTCTTCATTTACTTTGCAAACTAGTCATCTGTTTTGTTAAAACTTGTTGAGAAACTTACAAACCCGAGAGGGCTAATATTTCTCCAACTAGTGAGTACCACATTTCACTTTGGAAAGAGTCATGGTGATCATTTGATGGGGAGTGTAAATAGATAGGGAGATAAGATTTGATGGGCATAAAATTGATGTTTCTAATTGATGTTTCTAGGGTGACGTTTCTAGGGTGACAGGCTAGATTCTCTTATCAATTTGGTCTAGAGTTGGAACTAAGGGTCATTGGTACGCTCTATAGGAAGGGCACAGTGGGTATCTAGAGGAGAGAGGCTAGAACCTACCCAACACTACTATACATGCTGCATCAACTTTAAATTAGCCAATGTTCCTTACGCTCGGAAGGGGTAAAAAATAGGTATGCTCCTATTTGTCACTAAAACATTCTATTTTAAGCATTTCATTCCTACACATTATCTGGTCATTGCATAAGAAGGTTAGTCTTTATCATCTAAAAATTCTCTAAACCAATTTATCAAGATAAGTTATCTTTATATTTACGGTTTTCATGTAGAAATAGTTATTAGAAAAATAGATTTAATCGACTTTCTAAACTAAGACTTTATAGTAATAGACTAGAACTTACCCAAAGGGATTTCTTACATCGCTTCTCTGTGGGATCGATATTGGGGTTTTAAATAAAGCCCTATATTACTTGAAACGATATGTATACTTGCGTAGTACCACTACTGTGTAAACTATTTTCTAATATAACATTTCAATTTTGTACACCATCCACTAAATATAAATTGTGTCAAGTTTTTAGTCATCTTTTGGAAGCTAAATAACTGTGTAATTGTGGGTCGGGCCAATTTTTTGGCGTGGTTGTTAGGGAAACTACGATGAGAACTTTAGGAGAATTTTTAGTTGAACATCGAAGACTTAGATTTGGAAATTGTAGTGTTATTATCCAGTGTGTTTAATTATTGTGTGTTTATTATTATTATTATTATTATTATTATTATTATTATTATATATATATATATATAATATAAGAAAATTTAAAATAAAAAAAATATTATTTATTATTTAACGAGTTTGATATCTATCCTATTAGTTAAGTCTCTAGATTTTCATGTGTAGTTCAGGAGCTGTGTATGACAGCAACTTTTTCATATACCTAAAAATACAAGAATTTGACACCACTACTAGAAGATTTAAATCCCCGGCAACAGCGCCAAAAATTTGACATCGACTTTTTATATACCTAAAAATACACGAATTCGACACCACTACTAGAAGATTTAAATCTCCGGCAACGGCGCTAAAAATTTGATGCAACTTTTAATATGCAAGAATTCATGAACCCAAATTTATATATTTATAATGATTTTGTAAAGTCACAATTTCAAAGGCAAGTATACTTATCGCTGAAGTAATACAGGGCTCTAGTGGAGTCCCGTTTATCGATCCAACGGGGAAGCGAGGTAAGAGGTCCTTAGTCAACTTCTAGTATACTACAATTAGTCCTTAGTTTGGAATGTTGATTAAAATGATGTTTTATTTAGCAACTACTCCTAAATGCAAGTTTTAAATGTAAAGATAATAATTATAGCTAAATGCAAATATTAATTCTAAAGATAACCCTTTTTGGATGAATTGGTTTGGAAAATTTTGAGATATTAAAAACTACTATTCTTATGTAATGAATTGGATAATTTAAAGGAATGAGATGCATTAAATATCGTATGTGCTAAATAGAAGCAATCCTATCCTTTACCCTTTGGTCCATGCATAAAGAACATTGACTAATCCTATTCTTATTTACTGAATCCGTGGGTAGGCTGGGAGGATACCGGCTCTCACTTCGGAGCTCCTACATTCCCCACGCCTGAGGGCTAACATCT
>NW_018164779.1:213936-215459 GCF_001263595.1 Phalaenopsis equestris | reverse complement strand
CTTTTAACATGCATCACAAAATCCTAAACATGAATTCTACTCATTACAAAAGAAAAGTAAAATGAAAGCAATGGCATAATCTTCTCATACCATTATTTTCAAATAAGAAGAGAGAGTAAGAGAAGCCCATCACAAAGCACGAAGAAAATACAACGAAAACTTCATTTTACCAAAGCAAATCTGTTAGATAAGTGTTTACAAAAATTGAAAGATAATGAAGAACACAATACTTAGATTTTTCCCTTTGAAAGAAAGACGGATATCTCTCCTAAAAAGTCTCCCGCCGATCCATGCAATGCTAGAACATCTCCTTACAAATTCTCTCAAAATCTCCTCTCCAATCTCTCTAAAAGGGTAGAAATCTACATTTCTACTCCTATTCTAAAAACCCTAAACTTTCTCCACAGTTTTCCTAACATTCCTCTTACAAAATCCCTCTTTTTCTAACCTAAATTCATTCTTTTAAAGTGTAGGGATGAAGTTTGAAGATTTGTCACAAGTATCCTATCAAAAAGTGTCCAAATACGTTGAATTTCGGCCCATAACCTCCAAGTCGGTTCATAGTCGTCACGGGCGCCGTCGGCTAGCTCAAGGGCGCCGTCGGTGAGCTTTCCTGTCATTTTTTGGTCTTCTCATGTAATTCTCGCCGTCGGCACCGTTTTGGGCGCCGTCGGCGAGCAAACAGTGCAGCTCCACCGTTTGGCTCGGTTTTAGCTCTGTTTCGCCCTATTTCAGTTGTGTTGTGTTCTTAGCAGATAGCCCTACAAAATAAGCATGAAAACAACTTTCCTTTAAAGTGTAATCTCATTCAAAAATATGCAAGAAGTGTAAAAGAGATTAAGCATCGAAAGACTTATCGAAAGGTGACAGGGCAAAATTTCATTTCTTGCTCTTTTTTGCTCCAAATTGCACCGTTTTTGCATCTTTTTACTCCAATGACCATAATTCATTATACCTGCAACAAAACATCAAAAATATCCTTTTTAAAAGTGTAATATCATCAAAAACAGTGTAAAATATGTATGAAAATCTCAACATATTTTTCTTTGGTCAAAATCCCCCAAACTTAACTATTAATTGTCCAAAAGTAATTTTAGTACTACATAAAAGTTATGATCTATTGTAGTAAAGTTTTAATTCAGAAATACTATAAGTTTGATTTAAGTAAATATCATAGTGAGATTTTCAGAAAAAATTCAAGTAATTAAATTAACTCTGTAGGTATAAGATTATCTAGTCATCAAGTTTAAGAGTTCTAGTTTTCTATTCATTTCAAGAATGCCTATATGTTGTAATATCAAGTCACTTAGAATATTCAAATTATAGAAAATTTATGAGAACACTATTAGTAAAAGATGTTAATCCATAAATATAAATTCAGGAATGTATTTAGGTTTTCCCTTTAGGTAGGTCCAGTGAAACCAATTTTTGATTAGGCATCTCCTCAAGCTTCTCCTCACTTATATATTTTTTTCTTTCTTTTCTTTTCTCTTTTCATTTGGATTGTTTTCAATCCTATATAT
>NW_018164779.1:211203-213220 GCF_001263595.1 Phalaenopsis equestris | reverse complement strand
AGTATTTTAGGCATTTTCATCATTCTGAAATTTTTGCAGTCCTTCTCAAAATTTCTACTTCACCTAGTCTGTAACATTAGGAGCTTTTTATACATATAAATCATTAGAGAATTTGCTGGGTAATGAAATTTTGAAATAAGTACAAAACTACTGGCTAAAATTTTTAAATATTTTACAATTTAATTTCATAAAATGTAGCAGAAAGGAAAAGTAATTAAATCTACTAGCTACTGCAACATCCTATCAAATTTATATTCATGCATAATCAGGATAGAATGATAGCATAAGAAAGTAAATCTAGCCTAAAACATGCATGCAATAATATTAAACTAAAAGGAAGTATATTCACTGTAAAATTTCATTTTTCTTCATACCCCCAAACTAGATTTTTACATTGTATAACATTTAGTGCAGAAAATATAAGTAGGAAGAAAAACAGTTTGGAAATTCTATCTACCACAAATTTCTATTAAAAACATCTGCAATTATTTATTAGGATAGAAAACATGTAGTAGAAAGTAAATCTAAACTAAACATGCTAGAATGAAATTAACTAAACAAAGTTCTAACTAGCATAATATGTATCAGCATTGAAATATAAAAAAGTTCTTCAATTCTTATAAATTGTAACAAAAACACAAACACAAACATATAAACAAGATAAATGAGGTCAATTCTTCTTCCATCTCATCGCGTCTCACCAACTTTCTTCCAATTTCTAACTTAATCCCTACACAAATATATTGGGTGCTTATAAATGATTTTATAGTTTCTAATCTCAAAGATAAAATTATCCCTGATATATTGGTTCTCGAGCACCAACACCACACATCATCATATCCCATTAATTAAGCACCTCTAGCAGTTATAAAGATAGTGTAAAATCATCCTTAAGTTACTCATCAAATAGGTTCGTGACTTCTATCAAATGAAAACAAAGTCCAAGAAAGGAAGTAAAAAATATGAGATGGAACTATCACCGTTAAACTTCATAATGTCTTTTGTAAAACTCAAGTCCGGGTGAGACCCGAGTTGAGACCCGAGTTGACGTGGACTCGTCAATCCAACTACTATAAGAGAACATATAAGTCTAACTATAATAAGAATTTAAGGAATCATATCCCTCATGACACCCAAAAAGCAAATCAAAACACTAACAATCCAAACATCTACCAAACATCAAGCAAACAGAGCAATCCACACTAAAGCAAACACAATACAACACTAACAATCATGACTCTTAAGCATACTAAATTAAACTACACAGATAACTATGGGTTTCCTCCCATAAAGCGCTTGGTTTAACATTGCTAGCCCGACAAATGATTCCACCTGGATCAAAATTCCAATTAAGTAATCCTTGATCAATAGCCCAATTTTTTCCAAATCCAGGGATTCCTACAAAGTCCTCGAATTTAAATTTTTCTCTCAGCTCTTCCTTTTCATATTGATTCATATCCTTGTTCCTCATATTTCTTTCTAGGTCTAATATTCTTCTAGTAATTTTCTCAATTTGCATATTAATATCATCCTTTAAATTTATAAGAAATGGACCTTTATATGATACTTCATGATCTCCCAAATTTTGGATCAGATTCTCTCTAAATAATTCAGATTCTAGATCAATCTCTTCTATGCTACTCTTTTGTTTCAAATTATCTTCCAATTTTTCAGGAATTTCTTCCGTTGATCTTTCAATTTCTTTATCCTTATCTCTCAACTCAAAGCTCTTTTGAAAAAAATCCTCAAATTCTCTTCTAAATATCAGTTCAATAATTTTAAATTGCTCATAATTCATTTCCTTAGGATTTATCTCAGAGTCACTAGGTAAAATCTCTGGGGGTAACTGTTAATTGCATTAATAATCTGCCCCAGCATCAGAATCTCATTCATTTTGTTTGTATACCACGGAATATGCCATTCGATGACTTTGAATAACTCTTTCATAGGAGATCTTTTATTGATTTCATCATTCAATTCAGGTTCATCTTGTGATTGAGTCGAATATGAAGATATA
>NW_018164779.1:208100-210800 GCF_001263595.1 Phalaenopsis equestris | reverse complement strand
CACATCTATCATAGTTTGTCCAGTAATAAGAAAAGGTCTCCCCAAAATAATGGGATATTCTTTATATTCCTCCATATCTAATAAAATAAAGTCCATAGGAAAGATAAATTTATCCACTTTAACAAGCTCTTCTTCTATAATCCCTGTTGGATAAATGATAGATCGATCAGCTAATAGAAGGGTTACAGTAGTGGGAGAAATATCGGTTAAACCTAAGCTTTTAAATATAGATAGAGACATCACATTAATGCTCGATCCTAAATCACATAAAGCTTTTCCACATAATCTTTTTTGAATTACACAAGGAATTGTAAAGCTACAATGATTTTTAAGTTTCTGAGGAAAATTTTTCTGAAGTATAGCGCTGCACTCCTCACTTAGTGGAACTGTCTCGTAATCCCCAAATTTTCTTTTCTTGTTTAAAATCTCCTTCATAAATTTTGCATAACTTGGCATCTGTTTCAAAGCTTCAGCGAAAGGAATATTTATCGTTAACTTTTTAAGTATGTCCATGAACTTTGAAAATTTTTTATCTAAATCATGATGTCTTAGTCTTTGAGGAAACAGATGTGGTGGTCTTTTTAAATTGATTTTAGTTGGAGATATTAATTTTTCCAAATCCTTAGAAACTTGTTCTTCAGGTCTTTTAGTTTCCTTTGTTTCTCTCACAACATTTTTCTCTTTTCTAACCACAACCTCTATCTCTCTTCCACTTTTTAATTGGATAGCTTCTACTTGTTCATTAGTGTTCTCTTTAGAGTTGATCTCAATGTTGCTAGGAAGTGTTCCTTGGGGTCTATTGCTAAGTGAATTAGCAATTTGTCCCAGTTGATTCTTTATGGTTTTAATCACAACATTTTTACTTTGCAACTGGTTTTCCATTTGCAGTACCACTTCTTCCATAGACATCTTCTTATCCTTATCCAAATTGTTGATCATTGTTAGAGTCCGAGGGATATGAAGGTCTATAGTTTGTGTTCCTCTGATTATTCCAACTTCCATTAGGATTTGCATGATTATTTTCCCCATTTTGGTTTCCACCGTCAGTAGTATGATTCCAATTAAAATTAGGAGCATTATATGATAAGTTAGAATCAATCATATGCCCTAATGAAATTTCCTCACTTACTGGAGTGAGTTGAGGCTGGTTCATTCCAAATTGGTCCACCTTGATATTGCGGCAACTTGAGATGAAAGAATTGTAATCACATCTGACTCATGAACACTGGCTACTTTTTTAGGATTTACCCTTGTAGCAAGCCGTTGAAATTCGTTTGCAGCCATATTTTCAATTAACGCATACGCTTCACCAAATGGTTTTGACATTAATGATCCGCCAGCAGCAGCATCAATTATAAACCTAAGGGATTCTACTAACCCATTATAAAAAGTTTGAATGATTAAACAATCAGGCAGAGCATGATGTGGACACTTTCTTAGGAGTTCCTTAAATCTTTCTCAGGCTTCGTATATTGATTCCCCTTCATACTGACAAAATGAGATAATATCTTTTCTATGTTTAGTAGTCCTTGAAGATGGAAAATACTTAGTTATGAATTTCTGAGTTAACTCCTCCCAATTTTTAATAGAGTCAGGTTTTAATGAGTATAACAACATTTTAGCCTTATCCCTTGTTGGATAATCTCAGGATTTATTTCAAACGAGTCAGCTTCTATGACAGGGTTTTGTATACTTGAGTGAATTTCATCTGTCGTAGGATTTACGTAATCCATCAATGAAGTATGATGATTTTCCAAGTTATTATTTTGAAAGTTTTCCATTTCCATTTCTAGTTTTTCGAGTCCTCTTTGTATTTTTATTTTTTCCTTTTTACAAACTCGGGATCATAAGACACAAGTCTTGCAGATCCTTTGTTTTGCATACGCAACACAACAAACAATATATTAACAATTAAACAAATAACAGATGAAATATATTCAACACAACAAAAAATTTTCACGAACACCTTATTTTTTATAAAAACAATTTTTTTTTTCAATGCTTTTTCATATAAAATACTTTTCACACAAAACAGTTTTTACGACATTACAGTTTTCCAAGTCTAAGTCTAATTACTTCAACTAAAATTCTCCTAAAGTTCTTACCGAAGCTTCCCCGGCAACGCCGCCAAAAACTTGACAGCGACTTTTTAATATACCTAAAAATACAAGAATTTGACACCACTACTAGAAGATTTAAATCTCCGGCAACGGCGCCAAAAACTTGACAGCGCTTTTTATATACCTAAAAATACACGAATTTGACATCACTACTAGAAGATTTAAATCCCTGGCAACGGTGCCAAAAACTTGATGCAACTTTTAATATGCAAGAATTTATGAACCCAAATTTATACATTTATAATGATTTTGTAAAGTCACAATTTCAAATGCAAGTATATGTATCGCTCAAGTAAACAGGGTTCTAGTGGAGTCCCGTTTATCGATCCCACAGGGAAGCGAGGTAAGAGGTCCTTAGTCAACTTCTAATCTACTACAATTAGTCCTTAGTTTGGAATGTCGATTAAAATGATATTTTATCTAACAACTACTCCTAAATGCAAGTGTTAAATGTAAAGATAGTAACTATAACTAAATGCAAATATTAATTCTAAAGATAACCCTTTTTGGATGAATTGGTTTGGAGAATTTTGAGATATTAAAAACTACTATTCTTATCTAATGAATTGGATAATGTAAA
>NW_018164779.1:202135-208060 GCF_001263595.1 Phalaenopsis equestris | reverse complement strand
GCTTCAGTACTCAAACAATAGGACCAAATTAGAGATTTTAGTCTGTCACCCTAAAATCTCCAATTCTACGCCCATCAAAGTATATTTCCCTATTCATTTGCATTCAACTCCCATGAACTTAACCATCCATGGAATCTGAATGTGGTTCTACTTTGTTGAGAATGACATAACCCTCTCAGGTCTTAATGCAATTACAACAAATTTTAACACTACAACAGACCTTTATTGTAATGTAAATAAAGTGCAAGTAAAAACCATAACATTGATAATTAAAATCGCTTCTAACATGCATTTCAAAATCTTAAACATGAATTCTACTTATTACAAAAGAAAAGTAAAATGAAAACAACGGCATAATCTTATCATACCATTATTTCCAAATAAGAAGTGAGAATAAGAGAAGCCCGTCACGAAGCACGAAGAAAACACAAAGGAAAACTTCATTTCATCAAAGCAAATTCACTAGATAAGTGTTACAAAACCATAAGATAATGAAGAACACAATACTTAGCTTTTTCCCTTTGAAAAAAAGAAGAAAATCTCTCCCACAAAGTCTCCCACCGATTCATGCAATGCTAGAACATCTCCTTACAATCTCTCTCAAATTCTCCTCTTCAATCTCTCCAAAAGGGTAGAAATCTACATTTATACTTCTATCTAAACTCTAAAAACCCTAAAATTTCTCCACACTTTTCCTAACATTCCTCTCACAAAAAACCCTCTTTTTCTAACCTAAATTCGTTCTTTTAAAGTGTAGGGATGAAGTTTGAAGAGTTGCCACAAGTATCCTTTCAAAAAGAGTCCAAATATGTTGAATTTCGGCCCATAACCGCCAAAAGTCGGTCCATAGTCGTCCCAGGCGCCGTCAGCAGGCTCGAGGGCGCTGTCGGCGGGCTCGAGGGTGCCTTCGGTGAGGTTTTCTGTCATTTTTTGGTCTTCTCAATTAAATCTCTCCGTTAGTGCCGTTTTGGGCGTCGTCGGCGAGCAGACTGCGCAGCTCCACCGTTTCGCTCCGTTTGGCTCCGTTTTAGCTCTATTTCGCTCTATTTCAGTTGCGTTGTGTTCCTAATAGATAGCCCCAACCTTACTTTAAAGTGTAATCTCATTCAAAAATATGCAAGAATTGTAAAAGATATTAAGCATCGAAAGACTTATCGAAAGGTGACAGGGCAAAATTTCATTACTTGCTCATTTTTGCTCCAAATTGCACCGTTTTTGCAACTTTTTTCTCCAATGATCATAATTCATCATACCTGCAATAAAACATCAAAAATACCCTTCTTTAAAGTGCAATATCATCAAAAATAGTGTAAAATAGGTATGAAAAGCTCAACATTTTTTTCTTTGGTCACTGTAGACCTTGAATCATACGACTAAAAAATAGAGAGAACTGTTAGGAGGATTAGGAATCAGAAAAGATCTTCAGAGGCTATTGTAGAAAAGATGAATTATTATGAAGAAGATATACTAAATTTTGTAACTTCTTAGATTGCAGATATTTCAAGAAAATTAGATCAATACACAATATGTCAACCTCATAAACCCCAAGTCATTCAGGAAAAATCATTTGGACAGATGGTTGACACTAACTCTTTTAAAAATATCAATGAGATAGATGATCACTCAAATAACCCTTATTTCAATCACGACAACCCACCCAGGATGGGAGAATCATTCCAACTTTAACTGGAATAACAATTATGAAGGTGGAAACCATTTATGTGATTACACTCAAGATGATCCTTTAGGTAATTGGAATAATCAGAATAACTATAACTTTTTACCTTATTTTCCTTTTGAATTGAACTTTAACCTACCATATGAGGAGAAGGATATGTCTATCAAAGAGGTGGTTTTTCAAATGGAAAATCAGTTGAAATGTTAAGGGGATGCTATAAGGAATATAGAAAACCAACTAGAGTTGATTGTTGACTCAATTAATATTAATCCTCTAGATATTTTTCCTAGTTACCCTGAGATAAACCCTAGGGAGAAAAATTATGAGCAAGCTAAAGATAATGAACTAAAAGTTAGAAGAGAATTGGAGGATATGTTTCAAAAGAACTTTGAGTTAAGAAATGAGGATAAGAAGATTAAAAGTTGAAAGACCAAAGACCAATAGAAGAAATTCCTAAGGAATTAGAAAAACCTATTTCCTCAACTAAGATAAATATAGAAATACCACCTCAACAATTTACTCAGTACCAATGGGAAGAATTAGAAGATAACTTGAGACAGAAGAATATTCTAATGAAATTTGATCTAGAATCTGAATCATTTAGGGAAAATCTAACTAGAAATTTAAGAGACTAAAATTATCATACAGAGATCCATTTCTTATAAATTTGAAGCATGATATTAATTTACAAATTTAAAATACTAGTAGAAGACTATTGGATCTAGAAAGAAACTCGAGGAATAATAATTGGAATCAATTTGAGATGTAGAAAGAAAAACTAAAAGTTGAGGATTTAATAGGAATCCCGGGATCTGAAAAAGATTTGATGATTGATCGATGTTTACTTAAATAGAAATTTAATTAAAAAAAATCCTTTATCGAGCTAGTGACGTTAAACTAAGCAATTCATGGGAGGCAACCCATGGTTATTAGTGTGGTTTGATTTAGTATGTTTGTGAGTTGTGATTGTTTTTGTTGTATTGTGTTTATTTTAGTGTGAATTGATCAATTTAATTGATGTTGGTGGATGTTTAGATTGTTTATGAATTATTTAGAATAATTCTTATTTTCATGTGATTAGTAATATCTTATTTGCTTCATTGACATAACTTAAGTAGCAATAGGTTATGTTAAAATTTGTTGTAAGTGAAACTAAGACTCGGGATATTAGTGATCTTACAACTTGAGTGCACTCACATTGACTGGTTGACTAATAAAATAGTTTAGGAGGTAATGTAACTTTTAAGAAAATATAATTTAATGATCTATTTCTATTATATGCTTCTAAGTGACATATAATTGCACAAAACTAATAGAATACTAAGCGTACCTATACGCTCAAAAGAGAGTAATTCAACATATGTTCCATGTTGGTACATAACTTATTATATAATTCTATCAATTCTTTTGGTGCTTCTGCCATTATCTTCATTTTAATTTTCTTTTGTAATGAATTAGATGCATGTTTAGCAATTTATATTTGCTTAGAAATTCTATTATTTCATAAATGTGATGGTATTTTCGTTGGCTCATCAATTACTTTGACCATTTGTTTTGTTAAAACTTGTTAAGAAACTTACAGACCCAAGAGGGCTAAAATTTCTGCAACTAGTGAGTACCACATTTCACTTTGAAAACATTCATGGCGATCGTCTGAGGGGGAGTAAAAATAAATAGGGAGATAATATTTGATGGGTGTAGAATTGATGTTTTTAGGGTGACGGGCTAGATTCTTTTGTCAATTTGGTTTAGAGTTGGAACTAAGGGTCACTGGTATGTTCTATAGAGAGGGAACAATAGGTAATCTAGAGGTTAGAGGCTAGAACCTGCCCAGAACATGCATGCCGACACCAACTTTAGATTAGCTAATATTCTTTATGCTTAAAAGGGGTAAAGAATAGATATGCTCCTATTTGTCATTGCAACATTATATTTTAAGCATTTCATTCCTACACATCATCTAAGTCATTGCATGAGAAGGGTAGTATTTATCATCTCAAAATTCTCCAAACAAATTTATCCATATATGTTATCTGAAGATTTAAGATTTTTATTTAGGAATAGTTATTAGAAAAACCACTTTAATCGACATTCCAAACTCAGACTTTATAATAGTGACTAGAACTTACCCTAAGGAATTTCTTACCTCGTTTCTCTATAAGATTAATATTGGGGTTTTAAAGAGAGATCTATATTACTTGAAACTATACGTATACTTGTATAGTACCCCTAGTGTGTAAACTATTTTCTAAATTTTTTAACATTTTAATTTTGCATATTAGCCGCAAAATGTAAATTTGGTCTAGTTTTTTTTCATCTTTTGGAAGCTAAATTACTGTGTAATTGTGGGTCGGGTTACGAGTCACTATATTTTACAATAGATTTTAATAAATCAATTGGCCAAATTAATAAGTAAATTAAGGAAAGAGTTTGAATCATCAAAATTTATGAAATTTTAAAAGCACTCTACTAAACTACATTCCTGCACATATTCATTCCTCATTACAGTGAGAAAGATAAAGGAAACTACTCAGATCTCATGAGAAAGAAACAACAACACATGGATTTATATATAAATAAAGGTTTACAAGATAAGACTAAATAAAATTAAACAAAGTACACAACTTATCTTTGACCTCCTTCTCAAGCAATCCTTATAATTCATTTGAATCACTTACTCTCCTTACAATTACACTCCAAACTTACTTAGAACTGTGGTGAAGAAGGTATATCTCACTTTTCCTCTTCTCCTCCAAGTCCAAGCAAGCCTCCAAGACTTTCTCCTAGCCTTCCAAGCAAGCCTCCAAGACTTTCTCCTCTCTAGGAAGAATCCACTTCTCTAAAAAAGACTCCATTTTCCTCCTCCAAAAGTCTCTCTTTTGAATCTCCAGAAGTCTCTTTAAATAGATCCCTCAAAATCCCTAAGTGTTTCCTTAAACACCTCTTCAAAATTAGTCCAAGTTCAATGGAACTTCTAGATAGCCGCCTCAGGTGCCTAGGTGTTAAGCTCTCTGTTGCTTAGCGCCTAGGCGCCAAATCAACATTGGCATTTTTGCTTCATTTGACTCTAATTTGCTGCATTTTCATTCTATTTACTCCAGTTAATGTACCTACAACCAAAAACATCAAAAATATAATTCATTAAAACACAATATCATAAAAAATAGACATTAAATGTGCAAGTAAAAGTAACATATTTTAGGCAAGTCACCCTCCGAGGTTCTTAAAATTTTATAGAGATGTTTAGGATTAGATTCTAAATAACCTCTAAATTTTTCATCATTCTAATTTCATTTAAAATTTTTATAAATTGTTACATTTATTTAGCGAGTTAAGTATTTAAAAATTATTAAAAATTGTTTAATGAGAAATGTTTTTTCATTACTCTAATTTATTTTTGTTCGCTTGATTTGTTAGCAAAGATTTTGTTAAATTTGGAGTTTTTTTTAAGTTGTGAGGATTTTAATTCTTGAAGGGATATTTTGAAATTTGTCATTTTTGGACTTAAACAACCTCATTTCAAAGTGAAAGTTTTCTTATTAATGGATTTTATTTGGATATCACCTTGATATCATTAGATTTGAAGTGGATTAGGTTTGACATTGAGGAGGCTTTGATTTGCATGGATAAGATTTGTTTTTTCATGATTAAAAATGGGTAAGAACATGGGTTTATGGTTTGGTCATTTGGATGGCTTTGATTTAGATTTGACTTGGATTTGGATTGATTCTGAGGTGGCTTGAATGACTTTGATGTGGACTTGTCATGAAGTTGGGTTTTGGCTTGGATTTGGTTTCCATTGGAGTTGGTTTTATCTTAGTAGCTTGGCTTAGTGGCTTGGCATGAGGTGGGCTTGGTGTGTCATTGAACTTGGGTTTAGTCTTAGATTTGAAGTAGGTGTGGAGTGAAAATCATGTGGGAGTGAAGTGCACATATTAATATTTAGTTATTTTATCTTTCTTGGATTCTTGTTTTATTGTTATTTTTCTTAATTAAAATTGGTTATTTGAAATGTTGGTAATTTTATTTTATAAATTTTTCTCTATCAAAATTTCATGAAGTAATTTTTATTTTAATGAAAATGTTGTAGACTTTTGTTTGACTTGGATTTTGATTTTGGTTTGTAAATTTAGTGAAATTACTTTTATTTTATTTTAACTTTGACTTTAATTTGAAATTTACTTTTTGATTTCATATATATATAATATTATATCATATTATATATATATATAATGCTAGAACATCTC
>NW_018164779.1:200430-201328 GCF_001263595.1 Phalaenopsis equestris | reverse complement strand
TCTACCACTATATATATATATATTCAATTTTGTGGTTTTGCTTTGACTATTTTGATTTCAATGATTTTGGTAAATTTAATTTTGGTTTTAATTTTAATTTTACTTCGGTGAGTTTGTTTTAATTTTGATTTTATTTCTGAAGTTTTAATGAGTTTTAATTTTACTTTCAATTTTGGATTAGTTTGAAGATTTCATTTAAATTTGATTTTCGTTGACGTTTAATATGTAATTTTGAATTTTGGTTGGTGTTTTTTATTTTATGTTTTCATACTTGATTTTTATTTTTTACTTTGTGATTTGAAATTTAGTTGGTAATTTTTATTTTTTCTTTTTTCTTAAACATAAACCCAATTTTAGTACAAGATGAGCCTCGTACTTAATGTGCTCTTTATGAACAAAAGAAAGTGTCATTAGATTAGTGCAAAGTGCTTAATGAGAGAGTAAAAAATAGATGAACTATGTCTCAGGGTCAAAATGTAGCTTAAGAAATGTCTAAGTCTATAAGAACTCAACTAAAGCTTCAATGACGTGACTTTAATCTATTCAATCATGGTTTAAGGATTTGAATTCAAGTGTAAGCAGCTATAAGGAGTGAAGAGATGTTTGAAGTTATAGTTTGATATTGATTCCACTACTAGTCCTCTAAGAAAGCCACTAAGAAAACTGTTGACCTCACTTTTGGTTGAGGTCTAGAAACTTCTTTAGTAGCCTAGGTCTAGCCATAGGACTTTCCTATTGACTAGTCTTAGAAAACTAGAAAAGGTATCCTCACCATTAGAAATTCAAAACTCTTCTCTTTGCTCAACTTGAGATTCCACATATTGGTCCTAACCTCTAATATTTAGAAGGTAAGATCATTATGGGGGAGCTCAAGAAGAGTTCTTATAGGGTTACTTGG
>NW_018164779.1:199830-200125 GCF_001263595.1 Phalaenopsis equestris | reverse complement strand
TCAAAATTTGCCAAAACTGACAAAAATGGCTAAATTACCAAAATGCTAAAAATTTCAAAAATAATCTAAAAATTTCAAAAATTCCCAATAAATCCAAAATACTCTCAATTTCATTTTGTCCCACTACACCATGGTCCAATTTGGTCAATTTGACCATCTTTTGGTAAAACCCCCAATTAGCCCCAATATTGGCTAACACCCCAAATCTCAACAATTGAATGCCTTAAAACTCAAATTGGCATCCAATTTTTGTTAGAAATCCTTTATAAGGTCATTTTTTACCAAACACAACAAT
>NW_018164779.1:186614-195992 GCF_001263595.1 Phalaenopsis equestris | reverse complement strand
ACCTATCAGTAGGGTTACATAAGAATTTCAAAGTCATTTGACTTAAATTTGATAAATTATGAAAGTTTGGACCCTTAAGGGCAAAATTGTAATTTTGAATATTTTGGCCTTAATGAATATTTAGGCTTAATAAAAATGAAAAATGGGTAATTTCTGATATTAATTAACTCATCTGATGATTTGCAATAAAAAAATGGGCTTAATTGGTAGAAATTCACTTCACTTTGCCACATTACAAGATAAATGAATAATTCCTATAATTATCAAAATTTTGGGTACTTCATTAGCATAAAATGAGAATGATTAGCACTACTAGCCCAACTTTAGTGGTGGTTCCGAAGGTCCTTAATGACTAAAACTTGCCTTAGGGGAATTCACCTACATAAACCTTAAGTAAAATATCAAATGACTAATTGAGTATGCTATCCTCGGGATAATTAAAATGCCAAAGTTCACCGAGTAATGGAGTAATTTTAATTTGACTTGGGATGATTAATGGATCGATGTGATAAGTTTAGAATGAACTCAAATATTTCAAGGGATCTTCAGGGCAGTCCAAGGTCATTCCCCAAACACTTTATAATCTCTTGATCATTTTGAAGGACAAGTTGAACTTATTATATCTTTTTCTTAAGTCATCCATTAAGGTCTTTTTGGGACTCAATAAGTCATGGTTTGGAGTCTGTTAGCTACAACTTCATCTACTCTTGCAATTTATTTAAATCTCTACAAAATTATATACATGTTGCAAAAGCTAATCTTTCAACTGGAATGCTAGGAAGATGACAGATGTGCATTTATAGTGTTATTTAATTTCTGTCATTTTATTTTCTGCAAATATTATAAATTGCCTGGGTGAGTACCTTGCTTCACATGAAAAATCAAAAAACTTTTTCAAAAATTAATCAACATTTTCAAAATCTAAAACAAACATTTAATTGATTTAAAGGTAACCATAAATCCTTTGATATTTCACTAAATTTAAAATGTCCTTTTGAATTTATGGGAGTCCCTCAGAGGAGGTAACCCACAGTTGCTAACAAGGTCTCCCCGATTTAAATGTGTTTCATAACTAGTTCAAGCTAAGCAAATTCAAAAGAAAATCATGATACTGGAATGAGGGAACCATGGGAACCTAATCGGTGTTTTTCTAATAACCTTTAACCCCCCATAATATTTAAATAACCATAACCTTAGGAAACATTTAATTTGACATCATGAATTGACACATTAGAAAACTTGACCTCTGAACCTGATACTTCTCTCAATCTTTACAATTTAACACTTCTGAAACTTAAACTTGCTATGACGAGGAGCTAGGAGCTAACATTATGGGCAACACGACAATCTTCAACATAAAAACATGTCTACACCAGCTAAACAATTCCTTAGAATTAAACAACCAAGCTATAGGATTTTGAGGTTGTCTACTTAGTGTGACATAAATCCTCAACTTATCTTTAGGATTTTGTATAGCTTTGCTATACAATATAAGCCCTAACTTGTTTTAGGATTCCGAGGTTGTCATTTGTCATGACCTAAATTTTCACATCCACCAGGCCATTTTTGTGATCGTTTCACGTGGATGTAAGTCATAGTTTATAAAATTGGCAGGAAGAAACATTTAAATATTTCTCTCCTAAATCGAAGCTAAATAATAGGATAGCTTGAGAAGTTACCAAGGTTCTCCTCTGGATCTATGACATCCCCTAGTTCTTCCTCTTTTGGATTCTACAGTAAATGTTCCAAATTTGAATCATTCTCCTTTCACACCTCTTTGTCCAATTTTGTTGAAAAGTCCTATCCTTTTGACCTCTTCGAATATTAATTTTTCTTGACTTTTATCAAGAGTATTCATAGGTAACTTCAGTTATATATGATGTAATTAACTATAGGGGCTTGCCCTTATAGGAAGCTTTTCCCGAACCCAGCATAATATAAACCCTATTTAATTCTTTATATTAAATAAGGTAATTTGTCGACCAATACATTGATTTTGCAGACCAAATGGATGTCATAACTTTCTTTAGTTTATTTGATCGAGCCTCACTCTCAATTCTTGTGTTCATCCTTCGGGATAGATACAGGATTTGAGGTAAAACGCTCTTTCATCTAAACTATGAAAATTATGGGGTCAGTTTGACTTCATATTTTTCAAAATTAAATTTTTTTAAATGTCCTTCCGAAGCAGGCAACGGGATTTCAATTCCGATGACCGACAGCTTCTTACGGGCAAACCCCACACTAAAAATAGTGCCGACAAAAACCCAATGGTTAGATCGTAGGTTCTAGAGAGAGAACAAAACCGAGCTCATGTAAAAATGAGGTCAACATTACAGATTAAGGAATCTTACTTAAAAATATTATATTGATCCCAGTCCTTATGAAAATATATTGGAAGTTGAAGATCAAATCAAATTTTATTATTAATAAAATATAATAAAATTTTAAATGACAGTCCTATCAAATAAATATTTACTTTGGCACTCTTTGTGATTAGGATAATTTTTTTGAAGGGGGTCATTTACCACTTCCATGTTATCTTTAACCTAAATAATTATTCCTCACTTCCTTTTGACATCCCACAAGGGCTAATCATAAATCTATAGGAGATAATGCTTATCACATTATTAATTGATTAATGCAGTAAAAAATACTTGTATTTTTACTATTAAAAAATGTAAAAGCCTTAGATTAATGGCTTTCTATTAGTATTATTCATTGATATGTGGGATATCATTTATCCTTATTTCATGGAGGTCGTGCAATATTGCATTATTTCCTTTCAATTGGCAAACTTCTTAAATGATTAAGCATTCTATAATCACTCTTATTCTCCAGAAAATTTTGGTTGACACTTGCCTTGACTAAGGACTCATATCTTCTTGCAACACTATCTCTGAGGTCATTTTTCTAATCTATATTTAGAGATTAATTTACATTTTCTTACTCGTATTCATATTACATAATTTGGTTTTATTAAGGGGTTATATTTTTTATTACGTTATTCTAGCTTTTAAGAATCTCATTGGGCCTAACTCTTCAAACATTAAATAATTCTTATGCGTAAAGATTAATTTTAATAAAGCTTTTGATAATTTGAATCATATCTTTCTCCATAAGTAATCTGGATTAATGGGTTTCCCGTAGATTTTTATTAAATTGATCACTTTTTAAACCTTGTATGTGTATTTCTCTATGGTTATCAATGGTAACCTTGAACTTTTTTTCCTACTTCTAAGGGTTCATGAAAAAGTTACCTATAACTCCTCTTTTATATACTTTTGATGAATAATAATTTCCAAAAGTTCATGAAAAATAATTATAATATAGTGGTTTTCAAAGCAATTGAAAACCCTTACATAGCTACATGGTTATCTCAAAATACTTATATGTTAATGACCTATCTAATTATTTGCTATCTTAAATACTTTTTCCATAATTGTATATGGTTACTGATATTAGTATTAGCTTAGCAAATAAGCTTTTTATATCTCTAAAGTTGTTATTTTGAATATTTCCTCTCAACTTTCTAAAAATTTTTGTAATTATATATTTTTTACTGGGAACTACTTGGTATTATTTTCTCTTCATAAAAAATCAAAGCTAATGAATGTTGCATTATTATGACATAGCTTGAATCCTACTTTAATGGCAAAAAAAATGCAATTACTCCCTTGTTTTTGGTTGATTTCAACTATTTTATCCATTAAAATTTTCTCATGCATTGGTTCCATGTAGTGAGTATCCCTATGTGAACTCTTAAAAGGATCTACACACTTTGGTGTAATCTCTTATATCATAAGTGGATAGGATAGAGAAGACACTATCTACCATTTGTTTAAAAACCACAACCCTACCAATTGAAAAAAGAGGCCTTTGCCACCATCACTTGATGTAATGAAGATAATGAGCAAAAAAAAACTAATTTGGATGTTTTATAATAAGGACTCATAACAAGCAAAATAGATTTTTGTTATATATGTTTCTATCCAAAGAAAATAACACCCTCTACATAACTTTTTAAGAATTTCATTGTGGTATTATGAGTAATGCAATCCAATGCTTTACTATCACAAAAAAATAATAAATAATAAAATAAAATAAAAACAACTGAAATTCTCTCTAGTCCTTTTATAACACATAGCCAATGAGGGGCTCTTTGATTGAAATTTTTATACTATTGATTTTCATTGTTCAACTCTTAGAACTTTAATTATTTCACCTATGTTAGGGATTTCATTACTAAAGATGAATAATCTTTACCTTGTAATAAATATTTAGAGAATTTAGTTTTTTTTTAACTTATATATATTAATGAGCTTAGTAGCCCTTTTGGAGAAACCAATGAATTCTTAAATAAATTTCTTCTCTTATTTCCATAACAATGTCTGAAAAAATAGTTGAAAAAATGTAATTGCCTATGTTTGCTTAGAAAAATATACATTGCTAGTTTGAAAACAAAATATTTTTGTTAAGCATAGTATAGATAATATAAAATTTTATGTTATCTTGCTAGCTCAAAAGGAGACACATTGTCTTCTATCCTTTGAAAGTCCAATTTTGTTTCATATTCTTAAAGTTTTTATTTTTTATGGACTTCTTTTTTCAAAAAATTATACCTCCCCTAAGTTTGAATTCATGTTGGCATTTTAAACTGAAATATTTATATGTGTTTTATCTTCTTAGCAGCGCACAACTTCTTACTATTTATGGAATCAGAGAAACAAGATCTTCTTTGAAGATAGACTTACATTTGCCCATATGTTGAAAGAAAATAGTATTTTTTAGTAACTGTCATAAAAGAAAAAAATAAAATTCAAAATAAATATTATGGATAAAATGTTGTTAATAAATTGAATAGCATTTTAACGGTTCTTGTTTGTCATAGTGCCTACTATTACTATTTATTTTCAACTCCTATTTTTGAAAAATTCTATTAAAAAATACATTATTTTTTGCTCCTTATGCTAGCTTTATTCCTTCTTTTGGCTATTATTTTGCAAGTACTTTCTGTGGTGGATGTAGTGAATCTGCAATTATTATTGTCTTTTGGATCTCTCATTTTTTATGTAAGGGCAATGAATTTAACTTTTGTTTCGTTGATGGTCAACAAATCTAGTGAATTTATTGATGATGTTAATGTCATCTATGTTGGTTTTATTTTGTAGAATAATGCATGAAATTATTATTCAAATTTTTGAAAAGAAGCGGAAGTTACAAAATTGGCAAGAAAATTATGCAATTATAACATATTCATATAATTTTAAAACATGAAAAAATAATAATCCTTCTATTTTCTTGATGCATCAAAAGACATCAACGTCATATAACATATAGAGTAAGATGTCAAAGAATCATTAATTAATGAGATATTACTTATTCAATAATAAACTAACTTGAGATTGATCTCTTCAAAGCGATCAACGATGGCCTCAAAAATTTTTTTGTATAAATTCTCTCTAAAAAAAGAGTACCTCAGTATAATGGTCTTTTTTTTTTCTCTCCCTTGATGTAATAGATAAAGTTTAAACTTAAATGACATTAAATATGTATGAATGTTACAAATTTAATAAAATAAAGTGTTTGCACATATTATGAAATTTATGAATATTACAAAAGAAGTTTAAATAAAAAAATTCAGGATGAACTTAGATTGTTAATAGTCTTATAACAAGGAGTCCATGAACTTGAAAAACTAATCATGAAGATGTCAATGTTGGGATTACCATAGTATTGAATGATACTTTCAAAAAACAAAATTTTAATTTGAGTGTGTTCTTCCCTTATTGATGGGATTATCATAATATCAAATGATATTTTCAGAAAAACTTCTTGATTTGAGTGTGTTCCTTCCTTATTGATGTATCTTTAGGTGTGACAATGTTCTTAAGAGGGGACAGGCTAGTGTATTGAAATTAGTACTTAGTGAAAGACCTAATCCTATTGAAACACAAGAAAGTTTGTGTGAGCCATGTGGAAACTTGAGGCCACGTTGATTTTCAAGTGATCATTTGTGAAGATAGTTCAATGACTAGATTCCTCAATTGACAAGAAGTACTAAAGACAAGTAATTTAAAAAGCTTCTTCTAAAAAATAAAGATTTACATACATACCACTCAATTCTTCTGTATTTACATATCTAGCATGTAATCTTACGCATGAAAGGTTGTTTTTCACTTTTTGAGAGTTAAATTGGTGAAAATTTTTACATATTTAACATACTATCTTGTGCATGATGTGGCGGTTTGATGCACCAATGAATATAAAATTGTAAGAATATTTTAAATTCAAAGCCGCACAAACTGTAGAAAATGCAACTACTAATACTCCATTGAATTTGCTTAAATTCTGAGGGTTTACAATTAATAAGCACCAACTGGCATTCCTTTGGTACATCATCTTTGGAAAGAAAACATACTCGATGAAAAGAAACGTGGCACATTAAAATTAGATTAAAATTTATGAAGAAACTTAGGTTCATATGTTACCATTATCTTGACTATTTGAAGTACGAAAAATTAATTTTTTAAAGTGGGGCCCACTTCGTACAGCTTTTTATTGAGTGACCGCCCACAACTCTGCGTGCGGTCATCTTCGTATGAAATAATTTTTCGTACTTCAAATAGTCAAGATAATGGTAACATATGAACCTAAGTTTCTTCATAAATTTTAATCTAATTTTAATGTGCCAAAGTGAGAAATGACCAGTGACAGGATGGAACCAGCTCAACTTTTTTAGGCTGCGCAAATTTTAAATAAATAAATAATATAATAATTGAATATAATAATCATAATAACTAATAAAAATTCATATAAGTTATTGTTTCATACTTTGCTCATATTTGATGCATGAGCGGCAAAAAGATGAAATTAACTAGAATCCAAATAAGAAAATAAAGAGAGAATGAGTAATGTTTTACTGAAAACAATAGAGAGAGACAGCTTGTTTCTATCTGTTTTTGTAATGTTTTCCATGACTCTCAACCATCACAAAACACAACTTAAGACTTATTTCTTGTCTCAAATTTTCGTGATTGGCAACAAGTGCGTTGTCATTGTAAGACAAGCTTTGTGATAAGCTTTGACATCAATTATTTTTATCCTAGCAACTAATTATGGGTAAGCCATAAGCTTCTTTAAAATTATACTTGGATTAATTGAATCAAGTGTTCCGACTATGGCGGCCAAGATAAGATTTTCATCCTTAAAGAAGGGATTTGACCTTCCAAGATTGAATGATTTGTTATATCCAAATGATTAATTGATTATATGGTTGACCTTCTTCGACACAACTGTTTTTTTCATCGTTTATCATCTCTAAGTTGTCGTAACATTATGAATTTTGTCGTCGTAACATTATGAATTTTTTTTAAAGCATGCAACTTTTATTTTGTCTGGACTTGGGATCAGATTGTGATAGTCACGTCTGCGATCATTCTAAAATGTGCATATAAGAATCCAAAAATTATGCAAAAAATTATTTTTTAAGGCTAAAAAATATTTTGTTTAATAAATAAAAATGTAACCTTTGTTGCCCCTTTAATCACCCATCTATTTTTTTTTATAGTAAAAAACACCTCATGAAATTATTTATTCTTTTGTTTTATTTTCCATCCATTACAAAATCCAGAATCTGATTGAAGAAAATCACATCACCTTCGCAAGTTCTTTAACTGTGATTACAGAACAGATCATACAGCTTCAGAAGATGACAAAATTCATTTTCCCATATATTAAATCAGCTTACATTTTCTTAACCATCACTCACGCCAGAAAGTGAAACATCATAATGATTCTTAAATAAAGTGGCAAAGACTAGCAAACAACTTAGCAAATTGAAGTAATCCAAAACTAAACGCTGATTCCAAAGTTTAGATTATAGAACATAAGTCTAAACATGGCAGCATTAGCTCATCTAGCTCTTGCTGGTCTTACCCAAGTTATTTCCATGGCGGAAGTCAAGCAGAACGGCGCTCTTGCAGTTGGGGCACTTGGGATCCTCCTCCGAAAGCATGACATATATGAGGCAACGAGGGCAGCCGGCAAGCACCATAGACTTGGTTTCAGGGCTGTCCCCCTGTTTCTGCTCATTCTCCGACGATACGCAGGAGCTCGGCGGGGAAGAAGACGAAGTAGACGACCGCTTCGGCGAACGCTCATCCCTCCCCGCCATTCTCGACGTTCCTCCTCTCGTTAAGTTCAATCTCAGCTCCTCCTTCGCTCTCTTCCCTGCGTTACGGCTCATCCTCTCCAAATCAAAACAAAAAAAAAGGGATTTTTATGTATATGAGATGATTGAAAAACAGGAGAAGGGAGAAAAGAATGAGTTTTGGGAGTCACCGATTAGCAGAGGAGGATTCAGCGAGCTTTGTTTGCCCTCTGGTTTGAGAATGGGGGTGAGGGATAATTAGGGGCATTATATATAGGAGGAGAATTGAATGAAGGGAAGGAAATGGGTTTTCTTTAATACAGCAGATGCTCTGTCTCTCATTTCTGGCCTTCTTCCATCAAGCTGCTCTATATGCTTTTTTGTATGTTTTGACTTCTGTCTGTCCTGTTCGGCGATGTTGGAAGAGAGAGGGAGGGAAAAGGGCGGAGAGCTTGTCAATATAACGTCGGTGAGAAGAACCAGAGGTGACAATTTGTTACTGGGAGCAGGAGAAAATATTATCAACAAATTGAGAAACGTGAGATGTTGCGTTCGGAGTTTAATGGTGGGCCGTCACGTGTCAAGTGGGTTATACCGTAATATACTGATTTTAGTCAGTGTTAAAAATAATAGAGTTCACTTGACATGTGGTGGTGGACTCCAAATGTATTCGGAGTTATGATGTAATATTTTTCGGGAAGAAAAAGAGATCGGGATGAGGGAATTATAATATCTTGATGTTTTGAATAAAATTAAAAAAAAATGAAATTTTAATTATAATGTATTGATATTTTGTTGGGTTATTGGGTAAAAATGGTAGCCAATGCATAAATGTGTCATCTTTATAGTCAAGTAATGAGAACTAATGCTATCAACCACTGGCTATAGATGAAATGCTTTATAATTACATATTTAATATCTAATTATTTTTTTGCCATTCTATTTCATAAATAATACAAAAAAAATAGTTCCTTTCTATAAAATTTACATTTTTATGTATATATTTTAATTTCATATCGATATTTTGATGTTGTATAAGCATACGCAGACCACCCGAAACCTATTATTTACAAATCAACTCCTCCTTCTTATCCATTTTTCAAATTCTCACTTAAGCATAAAAAATTACGGAAAAACTCCTAACTCAAATCTTTCATTTTTATCAAATTCTTAATAGTTTAATCGTGGCACACATAAATATATATATATATATATATATAACACAT
>NW_018164779.1:183460-186583 GCF_001263595.1 Phalaenopsis equestris | reverse complement strand
TATATATATATAGTTCAAAAAAATCATTTGAAATGTTAATTTGTAAATATTAATGTCTCGGATGGTATGTGTGTAATTATCCCAAATATTAATTATATGAAAGCATGATAGCTTAGTGATATGCATTTAAATCGCGCGAGAAATTTGATTCCATCATTAATTGTTTGATTAAAGATTCAACGAACAAAAGGCACACGTATCCTAATTTTCACTAATTGCTTCATGCAACAACGACAGATTGCTTAACCATTTTGAAAATAATAATATTTTTTTTTTTCTATCAACCAAAGAGGGCGGCGGGGAAAGTTATGAAATTTATATGTATATATATTAAAAACGGTTTTCACAACTATTCTTTTCTTTCTGTAATTATATAAGACGAAATAGTAATAAAAGGAGGTCAGGCCAATTCGGCTCTCCCACGGTTCTCTTCGCAGTAATTCTTGATTCTTTTCATTCTCTCATTTACTCGACTCTGACTCTCGAGGTGTAGTCACAAAAGACAATCCGGGATCCAACATCCTGAAAGGTAGTACGATGAGCGTGGGCATGCCCCCAACGAAAGGCGGTGCTAACTACGAAGGAAAAACTTCTCAGGGAGAGATAGCACGCATGAAACCCAACATAGAAGCTACACAAGTAGACGGGGGGTTGAATGAAATCCACAATGTCGCCATGCATGTGGTGACAAGGTTTTGATTTTATTTAATTTTAATAATTTTCTATTTATTATAAATATGTTAATAATTTGAGTTGGATATTTTTTTATAGTGTTGAAAATGCCTTCAAAATTATGTTTAAAAAATTATTATTTACTCATTCTTGATTTTGGGAAAACATATGTATTGTATTTAAATTTGAAATTTATTATTTTATATTTTGAGTTTGGTGTTAGCTGATTTCATATTGGTTCAAGATTCAGAATCTCTACTCAATTGTTTTTTTAATTACTTTAAACTTTAATAAATATGTTGATGTTTTGAGTCAGAAAAGTTGGTGTGACGACATGCCTCGGTTATTAATCTTTTCAAGGAAATTATTAATTATTGTTTTTTTTATGGAAAAACACGGGTTTACTTTTAAGAATCTGTTTGGGGCAACTTGTGCGCTTCAGAATAAGCAGTTTATCCTGAAACGCGGGCCGCGGGTCGACTGTAGGGGTTGATCCGCGGCCTGCATTTAACGTAAAAACTCAAACGCAGCAGACAGCATTTTCAAAAACGTGCAAACCAAACGATTAGACGGCGTTCTAAAAAACCAAACAGTTATGTTCATTATTTTTACTTCAAATATTAATTAATTTTACATGAGATTTATAATAGCAATGCATGCTTAATTATTTTCGGAATTGCTATTTTTTATAAATATTTTGATGGCTTTGAGTTAGACCATTTTTTTTAATTATTGGGTGTCATTTAGAATATGTTAATTTTTGGGATATATCGAATTCTTTAGTGGTTGTAGCATGCTTTGCATAGATTCTAATTGGAATATAGAAGGTTTCAAATATCAATTAGTCAAATACTATGCCTCACATAATGAGACTAAATAAAAAAAAAATGAAATATAGGAGATGATTGAAGCAATTTAAAAAGAAATACATAAATTAGATGGCCCGCTAACGGGTAGGGTGTTATCTCTGTGAAATGGTAGAGATTAGGGGCACAGGAGTTCTTATTCTGTGCGGACACCGCACACAACTATGCGTGCGGTGTCCAATGGAAAGATGACATCTGGGACAGTGGGCCCCACAACTTAAAAAATAAAATTGAGGCATGTTTACGGCGCGACCCGGCCCGAATCTGTCCCGAAACAAGTAAAAATTAACAGAGCGCCTGAAAGAAAGTTTATTTCATCGAAAAATCAAACGACGCCCGAGCGAGGAGAGCACGGAGCACCTTCATTCGATCTTCATTCTATCTTTTAGGATTTTTGAATCAGATAAACTCAGGCTTTTAGATTTGTCGTTGGAAACAGAAGAGAGCCAGTGAGAATGGAGACGGAGGAGCCCGTGATAATGGAAACCGAAGAGGAATCGACAATGCAGGCCGAGAAACCCAAGAAAAAGGAGGGGAAAGAGCGAAAGAAGAAGGAAATCGAAGAGGGTTCATCGAGGTAATTTTTATTTTGGTGTTTTTGAGTTCTACACACGTGCACACAATATTACCTTTAAAAATCAACATTAAACCGCAATAATCCTTGTTAGAATACAATTATAATACAAAATCAATCACTATTTACAATACCTTAAATCTTACCTCAGTATTACATAAAAAAAGTTATAATAATAACATAATACAACGAAGAAATTACCAGAATATAAGATTAATTGTACACCAAAATATAACTTTATAATAATAATACCTGAATACAACTGAAAAACTTCTAGAATATAACCCAAGTACAAAACCTGAGTAACACTAGAATGTAACGTTAGCCTAAATAATATAACATGAGTATTACAGAGATAATACTATAATAATTACAGAATACAACGAAAAAACTACCAGAATATAACCTTAATACTACACCGGAATATAACCTTCATAATATTACCTGAATACAACGGAAATACTTCTATAATATAACCTAAGTACTAAACCTTACCAAAAAATACAACAGCAGTACAACAAAAATATAACGATAATATAACCAAAATACTACAATGTTAGAATACAACATAAGTATTACTATAATATAACCTAAATAATACTATGCTAGATCACATAATATTGCTTAAATATTACCATTGTATTCCCGTAATAAAACATTTATACATAACCCCTTATATTTTTTGCACTATTATGTTTGATGTAGGTTTGTGAACCCAAGGTCCATCAGTTCTAGATGTCGACCATCTGTAGTTCGAGATGCACTTGATAAGGTTAGGCTTGTTGTATCCGACGAGATGATGAATGAGCTGAAAACCTTGAATGTTGATCAGTTCTTTGCACTTCCACCTTATCCCCAAGACAATGTGGTCACACTTCAAATATTGCAATGTTGGATACATGAAAAAATGATTTTCAGAATGGGAGGGAAAGATCTGAGGATTAATCCTGATGAAGTTGCCCTCTTGGTTGGCATGCCAAATAGAGGAGAAGTTCCAAAGTGGAAGAAAGT
>NW_018164779.1:177648-178138 GCF_001263595.1 Phalaenopsis equestris | reverse complement strand
GGTCCTTTCGCACAGTGAATCCAATATGGTGTGCATATGCACAATAATTTTCGTAGGCTTCCTTCTCATTATGAACCACCGCGCAAAGAAAACTATCAGCAATTGGATCAATGCACACAGTTAAAGGCTTGAGGAGCTGCAACTTTCAACAATGCCACCATTAGATTGACAAAATAATGCTTCAACGAAACCAATTAATAAATACAATCATGCTGGTATGAAACGATAAATCAATAACAACATAATATATAATACAATCATAATACCACATAAATAATACCATAATAACACAAAAGTATACTTCAAAGCAAAAAATGTAAAAATACTAGCATAATAAAACCATGATAACACCAAAATAATACTACTTACGCCGAACATAACACTCTAGTAGAAACACTAATTTGATACAACAATAAATAACACCATGATACGTAATACAACCATAATACTACAGTAATAATACCATAATAACACAAAGATTCTTGAAAGC
>NW_018164779.1:174146-177304 GCF_001263595.1 Phalaenopsis equestris | reverse complement strand
GGACGCAGCTAATGATCCAAGCTGATCGCCATCATTCTCAGATTCCATCAACATTTCTTGGTCGAATGAGAAATCCATTTAATGTGGTCTCGGAACGGAATAAGACCTCCGCCCTACTCGTCGAATACTAACAGACAAGCTCCGCCCTACTCGTCGAGTACTAACAGACGAGAAAATAAAAAAAATCTACATCCATAAGACACTAATAATCTTTGGCGGGATCGAAAATGTCCAAATGCTAGATTTGGCGGGATTCCATAAGCACAAATATACGTTTTTTCCGGTTATTGGGCGGAGTTCGGGTCGGGTCACGCATTCTGCTTATTTATCTTCGCTGGGGGCCACCATTACACATGTTAATTTTACATTCGCTACCGCATGCAGAGAACATGCGGTCGTCGGAGCTAATAATTTTTCGGGGCACAGAGAGGTTGACAAGCAAAGGCGATATTGTTGTTGCTCCAATCGTCGGACATGTGCTTTTTATTGACTGCACTAAAAGATAGGATATGCAATGTGTCTTTTGTGTAGCTATAGTGCTAATAAGAGTTGAAATATTTGTTTCTTGATGAGGATGTAGCAAGGAGAAAAAGAAAACAAGAAGTTTATATTCAATTACCGCATCCTATATAATGGGGGATTCGAACACGTGACCTGAGGAGAGTTACGACATTCAGAGAGGCTGCGCTGGCCAAGATACAGACAAATATATATATATATATATATATATATATATATAGGTGTAAACGAGCTGAACACGAGCGAGCCCAGACTTAGCTCGTGTTCAACTCGTTTATATTTTGAGCTTAAAAAGTGTGTTCATGTTCGGCCCATTTGCTTAGCGAGTCAAACACGAGCCGTTCGCAAACAAAAAGTCGTTTTGACAACCCTAATCACGTAACCATATGATGTTAAGAATTGAGACAAGATTTAAAACATCATTTGAATCTAATTTATTAATTTTTATTCTATCTTCTTAATTAATACTTTTAATAGATCATAAATCTTTGTAGCCTTGTAGTCAATTAATTTTTTTTAAAATACTACTCATCAAAGATCTATATATATATAATTAATTAATTAATTAGTAGTTATATATATAATTGATTATTAGTATTTCGAGCCAAAACAAGCTAAACACGAACGAACAAATATTTGTTCGTGATCGACTCGTTAACTTAGCGAACGAGCCGAACACGAGCTTCTTAACTAGTCGAGCACGAGTTGTTCACAAACAACGAGCATATATATAACAAATAAAGGGTAAGACTTAAATAATGAATGTTGGCTTAAATAGTGGATGTCAGTAAGCTAAAACACTTAAAAGGAGGAGAACGAGCCACCGAGAAGCACAAAAAAGCTGCATCCAAGCTGATGCACAACCAATCACCCCACCTCAAGATGACGATCCACTGTTCAAATCACTACCTTGGAGGTAAGTTTCTAATGATGCTTGATGGAGAGGTTTGGTGAGAATGTCTGCATGTTGATCTTCAGATACGATATGGTAATCCACTTCAACGTGTTTGGTTCGACCATGAATAACAAGATTGTGAGCGAGGGCAACAGCTGACGTGATATCAGTATAAATGATGGTCGGGGGCAAGAGATGTTAGGTGAACTCTTGTAAATTTTTTCATAGCCAAATAACTTCTATTGTAGTGGTGGCCAACGTCTTGATGCCATGTGTTGGAGCAGATGGTGGTGTAGAGTTGTAAACGAATATGAACCTTGATTAGCAAGACCAGACAATAATGTTTTGGTGTTAAGATCCTCTATGTGAAACTGATTAAGTTCAAATTCAATTTGACAGTTATGGTCTCGTGTAAGATTGTTAACTGAAACTAGATTAATGGAAATATAGGGAGCATGCAAGAGGGGAGAAAGAAGGTTATTGCCAGGAGTAGGTAATATACCCTTATCGGTATAAAAGATAATGATAACTTGCCCATTGCCAACCACAACTTTATATGTACCTTGATATCAAGTAGAATTTTGCACATTTTCAATGTGTGGTGTGATGTGAGTCGTGGAACCTATACCAAGAATTCATTCTTATGAAAGAGAAAGAATATTGGTTTGGAGAGTTGGGTTGGAAGGTGGAACGGTAGGTTTATATTGTCAGTTGGTTATGTGCCAACAAGTAGTAGTTGAGTGGTCTTTCTTTTAGCAGATTTGACATAAGACATAAGTTTTTTTTCGAGTCATTACTATTGAAATTTTGTTGTCTAGTGTGGGAGAAAGTTTTGTTTGAGTTTATTTAACTATTTTGCATGCATTTGTTTTTGGATGTGAAAATAACCGTGGGTTGAGATGTTTTGACAGCATCATTAGAAAAATTGCTCTCTTCACTGAAAAGAACATAATAAAATGCTTCCAACTCAATTGGGTGTAATTGAGTTCTAATAGTACCTAGGAGGAAGTCTGTGAGCACATATTTGTGCTCACAGATATGTGGTGTAGTTCATTCTCTAGTTGAATTATTCTTGATCAATTGTTTGATTGAAAACTTCTTTCTAAGAAGATCCAAATTTCAGTAGTACTATTGAGTTGAAGAATATATGAGGTAATGGAGGGGGCGATGGTTGAGAGGATGGCTGCCGCAAGGTTCCAATCAACATGTTGCCACTAAATATATTCAATAGCTTCTTCTTGGTTATTGAGTTCTTCTTGACTAAATCTTGGTGTAATGGGGGTGGTAGGATCTAAAAAAATTATTACCCGTTAGTAGTGATTGATTTTGGAATTTTTATCTTCCAAGCAGGATAGTTATCATATGACAGTGGCTGATTTGTCACGATTTTGATGTGATTCATCAAAAATCTGAGAGAGGTGGGGATGTTTGTTTCTTTTATCTTGTTTGAGAAATTGGTTGCTTCTAAGATGATTTACAGAGTAGTTGTTGAAGGTAAATCCATGATTTTTTTGTAGTCTAGAGAGCTTGATTTTGCAAGTAGAAGAAGAGAGGAAGAAGTACAGAAGGGAAGGATCTTGTTACTTAAGGTAGTTGAATGACTTCATGTTCTGATACCATGTTGAAACTTATGCTTCTTAATGAAGATGAAGCGGGGAGAAAAAGAAAAGATGAAGCTTATACCCTGCCAGAAGAAAAGATAAGGCGTTAATCTTATTTCGCTATATATATATATATATATATA
>NW_018164779.1:171318-174076 GCF_001263595.1 Phalaenopsis equestris | reverse complement strand
CATATATATATATATATATATATATATATATATCTAACTAAACACACAATAATAGGCTAAATTTGTGAGAAGTTATTTAAAATAAATCCATTGAAATTATTTTATTTAGAATAAAAAAAACGTGCTTAAATACTTGATTTGAAACGCTATAAAATTCATGAATCATTTATCTATCTAGATCTACTAAGTTGTTATATTTAAATGCTTGATTTTCATCTTGATTTCTTACTCTATTTTTGTCACAGATGCAACCGTAAGAAAGCTATAGCCAAATAAACCAATTGAATAATGCTCCTTTATTCCGTCATTCACTTTTAGTCAAACAGCTCCGTCACCCTTATTTTTCTTTTAATAAACAATCATCAATTCTTTCTAACTCTGTTGTATGCTCAATCATACCCGATTTTGTTTCTAAAACATCACATATGAAATTCCAATGCTAAAGAAATTGTTTATTCTTAACAAAGAGTTCTATTGCTAAGTGCTCAGTTTGTTAAGGATGCCTAAAGATGAAATAAAACGCGATAAAAATGCGCCAACATGAAAACTCAACAAGAATGTAAGCAAACTAGTGAATACAAGAGAGGAATAAAAATGTTTTTTATTTAAAAAACATATTTAATCATTATCGTTGGATTGATCGGTGATAATAGCTGCTCTCAAACGAATAATGTGGAAAATAAAATACACAACAAAAAATCATCAAACACGGTGAGAGTTTTGTGGTTTGGCACAAATCCGCCTACGCCCTTAGGGATGGGTTATTCTACTATCAACAGATGGATATGAGAGAAAAATCAATTGAAATAGGATAGAGTTACAGTCATTTCAAGGAACAAAATATTTCAAGAAATAGGGTTGTTGGCATCAATTTTTGATGTCACGAGTGTAGGGTGTCCACTTGCACGACTTAAGATGATCTATGGTTCCCCCGCAGCATCCGATGGCTCGAGGCACTCACCCGAGACCCTTTTGACGCGTGTTGAGGGGCACGTAGTCAGGGTCATTTTGCTAGGCTATGGCTTTCGCTAAGGTGAAGGTCGGTCGGCATTTGACACGTCAAACGACTCCAATCGGGGCGAAAAATATTATGTGGCGCGTCGCGCACAATTTTGGCTCAAATTAGTCCGATTGCTTGAAGAAGTGGTCCAGATGACCCCGGATGATGAAACGGACCCCACTAGTGTGTCCGGAATGTCAATTTTACTTACGAGGAATGTTCACTTCAATATGGCTTCGCGGGCGGGGTAAAAATGTGCAAATTATCGTTTTGGGTACAATTGTCGAAAAAGTGGCCAAAACGACCCCGAACGACAAAATGGACTGCGCCAACACGTCCGACTTAAATTCGCGACGGGGCATTGTACGTGGCAGAGTGGCCTTTGCTGCCACGATCCACTGAGATCCGGCCCCGAGTCGCAGCAGATTCGTCCCCCCCTCCCCCCCCCCCCCCCCCCCCCCCCCCCCCCCCGCCGCCAATCGCATTTCGCGAACCCTAGCCCTCGCAGCCGTCACCTTCGCGCCTCGCGACTTCTTTGACCGGCGATCCTCACCGGCGAGCGATCCACCACCGGCGCCGCCTCCTTCCTCACGCCGGCGAGCCTCCTCACTGGTGAAGTTCTTTGCCACCTTCTCCTCTCCTCTCGGTCTTCTCTCTCGTTGCTCTTCCACCTCCTTGGCCGAGCTCCTCACTCATCCTAGCCCTCCCTCTCTCTCACAAAAGGAAGCTCAAAAGCCTGCCCGAGCTCCCTCTCCGGCGTTCCTTGCCGGATCTTCCTCGTTGCCGGCGAAGAGGGACGCCGCTGACCACATTTGTCGAGATCTCCAGCTGCTGCAGCATCCAGATCGCCTCCTGTCCCTCTCTCTCACGAAAGGAAGCTCGAAGGCCTGCTCGAGCTCCATCTGCGACGCTCCTTGCCGGATCTTCTTTGTCGTCGGCGAAGAGGGACGCCGCCGGCCACATTTGTCGAGATCTCCAGCTGCTGCAGCATCCAGATCGCCTCCTGCCCTTTCCGCCGACGACCTCGCCAGCTTCCTTTTCCTTGTGGGCAGCAACTCGAGGAGTGTGAAAACCTCGCTGCCTTTCCCTCGACGTCGGGGTGCCGACTGTTTTATGTTTTCTGTTTTTAGAAAATGTATATGTTTTTAACAACCTCTTATCGTGAAGGTACATTTTTGGTTGAATATTTTTTATATGCCAAAAATTATTTATTTTAAATACTCTGCATACCTCTTGCCCTCACAATCTCTTATGTCTTCTTGTTGTCCTGTGCACATTTTACGAAGCACATTGGAGCATGGATCAGGCGCCAGCGAGCTCGGAGCAAGCAAAGAAATGTGTCTACAACCGTCACGGTGGTGAGACTTTCTACCTCCTAGCCAGCCTTAGGAATAGTGGAGTCTAGGCGTGTGGGTTCGATCGCCCATACGGGGTGCGTGCGCCGGCGTGGGTCAGCGCAACGACGTGCCTGCGTGATGGATCGTTGGATTTCCTAGAGCCAGCCTTTAGGTTAGGACTTCCTGTGCATGACCAAAAACCCCCATAAAGCCGAGTGTCTCCCCTCTTGTTGCGAACCTTAGCACAAGTCCCGATGGGTTGGAGTCCCTCACTCCCCTTGCTTTGGATTCGCCAGCTTTACTTGGAGAAGTTTAGAGGTCAGACTTGGCAAAGCGAGATAGCTTTGTAGCTTGCTTGCTTTGCAAAGTCTGGAGGAGTTCACGAAATGGGAAAAGCTTTGTAGCTAGTCCATTTCGCGAC
>NW_018164779.1:170239-170575 GCF_001263595.1 Phalaenopsis equestris | reverse complement strand
GTGTTCCCCTGCCGCTACGGTACACCTTTCTTCGGGCCATTACCTCGACGGCACGCCCATCACTTTTGGGTCATTGCCGCTACGGTACACTTTTCTTCGGGCCACTGCCTCCACGGCACCCCCATCCCTTTTGATCATTATCGCCACGACACACTCATTTGTTCGGGTCTCTGCCTCCACGACATGCTCACCTTTTTCTGAGTCACTGCCGCCTCGGTACACATCTTCGGGCCACTGCCTCCAAGGCACGCCCATCACTTTTGGTCACTGCTGCTACGGTACACCTTTCTCAAGTCCGCTGCCTCCACGACATGCCCACCTTTTCCTGAGTCACTG
>NW_018164779.1:168163-168762 GCF_001263595.1 Phalaenopsis equestris | reverse complement strand
GTGTTGGGTCGACTACCTTCACGACCAGGTAGACTTGGGGTCCTATTAGCTGTGGATGACGGGTCTGTGGTACCCGATCCAGTTACCTCTACCTTTTAGGATCACTCTACATTCCTTTTTGTTGAGCTTGAGCCCCTTTGACCTTTGAGCCCTGTCGCTCCTTGAATTCGTTGATATCATTTTGACGGCTCGATGCCGATGAGCTGCCACCCATTTGGGATACGACGATTTGTCCTCTGCCCTTATGGCCTGGAAGTGCTTTAACGTGTTGGGATATCCCCGTCAAGATGATTCAGGTTATTTCGTGTGCCCCGTGTGTCGATGAGCTGCTACCCATTCAGGATGTGAGAGACTCACTCTCTGTTCGATGGCTTAGTGCAAGTTTTGAAGCATCGGGACTGTTCCCACACGGAATAACCTTCCTTTGAGTACCTATTGCCCCAGGTTCACGATAATCCAAGCGAAACTCCTTTTATCGAGAGTATTCTTGGGTACCCCCCAAGATGTAATTAACCAAGTGGGATACGTCCCCTTGGGAGTGCTCTTGACCCCAGAACAGGCACCTACACCTGAATCTCTGGTTATGGGCAGTCTACGTA
>NW_018164779.1:152943-168149 GCF_001263595.1 Phalaenopsis equestris | reverse complement strand
GATATCGGTTTAAGGTGCTTTCGCCCGATCTTGTTTGGGCGGACACTCTTAACCTATCATTGCGAGGTTTACCGCACGTAGGCTCTCCACGTTTTGTGTTTTCTCTTGTTTGTCGCTTTGTCGTATGTCCCTTCTTATTCGTTTCCTCTCCTCTTCGAATCACATATCTGATTTGGAAGGGAAATTTATTCGAATGGGGGAAGTATACGACGATCGACAAGCTGGCGACTCCTTCTAAAATAAAAGAGAGAAAAACAAATGAAAACAAGGGTTACAACTCCATAAACAAAAATCAGACCTATTTCTATAAATAAGAGATGATTATAGCATAAAACGAAGAATAGTTCTAATATAAGAAAAAGATTATGTAATTTGATCTTCTTTGAATATTTTGTCTTATATCAATCTTTCTAATATATAAAAGATTATGTAATTTGATCTTCTCTAATTAAGTTATCTAATATCAATCTTCTAAATATACACACTACCTAATATACAATCATTAGATATATTAATTTCCATTACAATCCTTCTTCATCTCTCACTTCCAAATGAGTTAGACATAACCAACATGAGCTCTAATACCAAAACGACTGCACCAAGATGGTCGCCTACGTATCCCCCTCCCCCCTCCAAAGGGATCAAGCCTCATATAGTTCTTCAAAATTTTTGAATGGGCAACCAATCATGAGCTCGGATGTTCACCAAAATTTTTAATATGTGAACATCTCGACCTATAATATTTTTGTGAGCATGTTCGCTAAATTCTCCTTCATATCTAACTTCTTGATAGAATATTATTGTCACTATTCAAGCTCTAAGCAAAATGATACCTCACATCAATGTGCTTCGCATGAGCAGGATGAACCAGATTTATTGCCAAGAAGATTTCACTCTAACTATCAAATAATATTGTTAGATTCTCTTTATCAGCTTCCAAGCTATCTAGTAGGCACTAGATCCAAATCGCTTTGTTCATCACTTTTGTGGTTGTCGTGTACTCAGCCTCCGTAGTAGACAAAGAAATAATAGACTAAAGAACATATTTTACTGGACAACCTTCTAATATGAAAAATAACCAATCATAGCCTTGTGCTTATCCATATCACCAACATAGTCTCAATCAACATAATCTACACACAAATCAACAATAAATGATTGAATTTCAAACACCAAGTCAATATCAATTATACCCTTCATATATCTCAAAATATTCTTCATAAACTATCAATCAATCCTTCTTAAATCATGCATGAACTTCTTCACAACAATAAATGCTTGTGCAATGTCTGGTAAAATATAAAAAAAAATATAGAATAAACTACCCACTATAATAACATAAGGAAGCAATCACATATCTTTTCTCTTTTAATCATTTGTAGGACATTGATCTAAACTCAATTGATATTGACATCTCATTGGTAGATGACACGCCTAAAAATTACCTACTTTTTCATATACATTTTAAGCTCATTTTTAATGTTATTGCACATTGAAGGAAGATATTTTTTATGTTTTTTGTTCCAAGTATAATAGATGGAATTTTGGAGAAAATACAGTAAAAATGGTGCAATTTGAAGTCAAATCGAGTAAGGAAGAAAATTCTTAAGATCTCCAAAAAATCACTTAACCATACCCATGCTTCACTCTAGCCTATAATTAAGCCCTAATCTCTATGATGGTGACTTGACCACCCAATCCCAAATGATTACCACCAGGTCAAGCCACCATGGGGAGTCACCCAAGCTTATTCTCATGAACCTAACCCAAGTCAAACCCAAAAGTGAGCCAAACCCCATTCCATTTCAATCCAATTATTGGACACATGGACCACACATTTGACTTAACCTATCTCTACCCCTGACCTCCCACAACCAGATGGTGACCACCCATGGCCTGACTGACCACCATAATCAAAGGTAAGCTCGAGGGCAAGAACCACCAAAGGGGTGGGGGGAACCCAAAATTGAGCTCATCCAATGTAGCTCGCCCACATTGGATTTTTGCCTACACCTTAGCTCCAACTTGGCGCCACCTTAGACCTCTGACCTTGGCCAATTAAGCTCCATGGTCGAGCTTATAAATCGGGCACCCCTCAAGGCTACAATGCAAGAAGTGCTTGACCTTGGCAAAGCTCTGCCAAATTATCTCCAAACCACTCCTACATTCATACGAAGTCAACCCCATTATTTTTAGCCACTCTCCCCCACCTCAAAACCCTAATTTTCCAACTGAAATCCAAGGCTTTTTTGGTCATCTCACCAAACTCCATAAAAATCCAAATTGAGCCTTCTAAGAGCTTCCACATACTGCAAAATCACTCCTACAATCAAAATCGTCCTTTCTCATGGCCTCTAACCTAGTGCTAGACCAAACCTGATCCATCATTTGGTCTATTTTATATATAAACCCAACTACAAAGGAAACTAAGACTTGAAGGAGCTACCAAGGTGAACCTCCTCAACCAACCCAATCGAGGCCTCACCTCTTGGGCAAAGGCATGAGCTCAAAGTCCCAAATATTGTCTCAGTTTTGGTTTTTGTGAAGAGAATGAACAATTCATGTCCACTTAGGTGTATAAATGTGTTTGTCTCACTTAGATAAAGCTATAAGAACAAATCACACTTAATTTGGTAAAGTATCGAGGGAGATCTTAGCTCTAAAATGTGGATGGTTCTTGGGTTATGAATCATTGAGGACGATAAATGGATATCATTCATTTTCAAGTATTTAAAATGGATGGCATGCAAAGGTTTGTTTAAAGACCCCATACCATGGGTTGACGGGGCAGCCCACGTGGAAAGCGCAAGCAACCGCGGAACAACGTGTGGTCTTTCGAAGACGCCGAGAATGAATCAGATGCCTTGTGGTAAAGTAGATATATCGAAATTTTTTGAATTATTTAATTTTAAAAAATTAAATATAACTTTGAAAAAGTCACATCTTGGTGTAGAAAAATTCCAAAAATAAAATAAAAATACCAATGTTCTCACTGATAGAGGAGCGTTTAATGAATCCAAAATTAAAAATAATTATCTTACATTCAATTTTAAATTATTTGAATATTTTAGAGACTATTTTAATCATAAATAACTAATATTAATTACCATGGCATGAACTTTTTAGGGCTTATTATCCATGTGATTAGACATGTTATCTGATTTTTTCAAGGTTTATAAATTACCTCTAGCCATAAAAACCTTAATTTTCTATGGGATTCACTTATGCTTAATTAAAATAATTATATAAAAAAAGATAAGTTAGAAAAATATGAAATCAAGTTTAGTGGGTTCAGTGAGATCATGGGGATTAAAGAAAAATAAAAATTGATTTAAAAATTAAAAATGTATTTCTCTACTTATTTTGACATCAAAATCAATTAAAAATTATATAAAATAAAATATAATTTAAAAAGTTATGAAAATGGTCCTGAATATTATAAAAGTTTTCTAAGAACTGAGGATATGTTATGAGGGATTAAATCAATTACCATTAAAAATCTATAATTATGGGTGTAAATGATTACAGAAAATAATAAATATAAAAAAATATATAGTTTCTCCTCTCTTGTTTTAAATAGTCCATGAGTAAGATGTCAAAGAAGTTTATGATCATTTGAATTAAAATATAAGAGTTATGGGAGTGCAAACCTTAGGGGCATAATAGTAATTTAAGAACTTTATACTCTAACCCTGCTTTAATTAATTTCTTAGGTTAAACCTAAGAGAAGGGGCGTTGAATTGTGATGATTCATCTACTGAAATGATTTAAAAACAAAGGGTAAATAAGGTATTAACCCATTCATGACATTATCTAAAATGGGTAAAATTATAATTTTTTGAATTGTTATGCATAGGAAGAAATGAGAATTTTGGTGATTCAAGAGTGGGGATATGAGTTGAAAGATCAACAAGTCACTGATTTGAATCCTCAACCAATGATTAAACCAAATCCAATCCTTTCAATAAAGATTAAGCACACTTTACAAAACTTTTCAAAAGATTACAAGTTTACCCTTGAAGTCTTAAGAGCTTAGTAGTGAGTTAGGTTTAATTTAATATCATTTGAGGAATAGTTAAAGAAAGAAATATAAGTGATAATGAAATATCTTAAAACACTACAGGCCCAAGCTCAATTGAGAGGAGAGAGTGTAAAATTCCCTAATTTCTATAAGCGTGCCCTTAGGGGCGCTTACTTGCATAACTCTTAATATGAAATTAAGGATTGACCATTTGCCTCACTCATAGGCTAACTAAGACATCAACAATATTACGCAGAGCACAGTTTAAAGTATAATAATATAACTCCTAACTTAACATGGGTCGATTAACTCAACAATATAATAAGGCCAAATGAACTTGAAATAGTCCGAGAAATTCTACAGTTGCTCACAGTTACTCTCTAAATACCTTTTACAAGATTTTGGGACAATTGAGCTTATTATAATTTATTGAGAAAAATCATCCTCAAAACATAAATACTCCAAAAATATATGATTCGGGACCCTTCAACTTAAAACATACGAACGAGAATTATCTCATTACAACTTAAGCTACAATAATACTCAATGCTCCGGGGGTGTGAGTTTGAATATTACACTCAAACCCTTATAGTAATTGAGATATTATAAATGGCCACATATGGATCATCGAGGTTGGTGTAAGTTGGAGGTTTTGGTGGCAAAGACAATGATAAAAAAACATTTAAGTATACAGGATAGTGGAAGAGTATTGTATCTCCTAAACCTGATGACCTCGTGAGGGTGCAGGATTGATACCATTATTCACCAACATTTGGTAAAAGGGTTTCCCTTGCTCTCATGGGCTGCTGATGGTTCTAGCCCAACGTGTGACTGACTCATGAATTGTCTAATGCGTGCACATATAATATAACATATTTTTTTGATAACATTTATATGTTTTCTCCTAAAAGAAAAGAATAAATTATTTATATGTATGAGAAATTAAGAATTTCTTAGAGTTAATTTTTTTTGGCAAGTTCATGAGTTAGTCACATAGACAGAGCTGAGGGTTACCTTCCCTTGATTTTCTTGTTGGTAGCCTTTTACCTTATGTTGGGTCTCATATACATGATGCTAATGGTTGCTGACAGATGTCCCTCAAGAAATTGTTAGGGCTTCGGTCCTGATTCTGAGTCCACCCTAAACTTAAACTCTTACACCCAACTTTGATCTCCTATATGTGCCATCTAACTTGTTCTAAATGTTTATGTTTCCTCAAGTTTTGTTTAATGTATGTATATTTGCATGTTATGTTTATAATGCTAACATTTCACCAATGGCATCAAAGACGATAAGTACACATAACCACTTTTCTTATACTGCCTTTTCCTTTTACTGTATCTTACGACATATTTTATTTATGCATATTTTAATATACCTACAAAGACCCCTAGGGTAAAGAATAATATCATACCTGTTTAAGAGGAACCCTACGACAAGCCCTGAGATCCAACATTAATCACAATCTCAAGCACAAACCTTGAACCAGAAACCATCACAACAAAGAGTTCAGAACAAGCTATAGGTGGATCGAGGACAACTTTAAACGACGATCAAAACTCAGTAATGAAGCAGATTTACTTCAGTAAAACCTTTCCTTAGCTCTAAACAACATACAATCTTAGAATTTTGAGGTTGTTCGTCTAACACAGCTTAAATCCTCACTTTATCTTTAGGTCTTTGTACAATTGTGCTGTGCTATATAAACCCTAACTCATTTAAGATTCAGAGGTTGTTCGTTCGGTACGACATAAACCCTCCCATCTTTCTTGGCTATTTGTCATATGTTATGAAAATGTAAGCCCTAATTCTAAATAAATGATAAGAGTAAACATCAAACAACTTCAGTTCCAATATGTAAAGACAAATAATATGATAGCTTGGGAAGTCATCGATATTCCCCTTAGAGTCTGTAAAACCCCCTATCTTTTGCTCATTTGGTCTCCAAAATAGATGTTCTCTCTTGAGCCATTCTCACTTGATTTTCCTATGACCAATCGTGAAAACTTAATTTTAAATTCTTGAAGACTAAACCTCTGATCTTAATCAAGAGTTTTCTTAAGTGACTTCGGTCACTTGAGATGTAATTAATTATAAAGACTTGCTCTTATAGGTAATAATAACCAAAAAAAATATTTTTAATTGAATAATTATTTCCCATTGTTATTTGCTTCTAGTTTGTTGTATTTTCAATATCTAGCTTATATAAAATTACTAGTGGTTGCATTTCTCCTCACCTTATCAAATTGGGATGTAAATGCCCTTATTTTTTATGCAAAATTAAAATTTAAAATTTAACATAATATTTTTTGTAGCTTTTTTTCCCCTTTTGATTTCGAAGAAAAGCGTGATATCCCATCTTGTGCCCACCTCCTAATTCCTAACGTTCAACTCGCCGCACCGCGCTTTGGGTGCATCCCATTTGTGACCGCGCCGAGTGTCGTAGCGCAAGACCCTCCTTTCTCGCCGAGCTGATCCCATAAACTTCCCCCTCGCCAATGGATTTCGTGCTAGTTCCGCTCAGTCACCGGCCAAAAAATGCCTCAACTGAGCACAACTTCTGGAGGTGCAGCCAACCCTCTCTGATCTTTAAATTAGCATCTGCTGTTATAATTGGTACAACGTTGCTTGATATCTGGAAACTGGGTGCATCGCCAATCTCATCCACCAAAACAAGCTGGACAACCTTATTTTTACCAATGCCTAAATGATCTAACCGATGTTCTTCTTCCACCGCCTCCTACGTTGATTGATCTCCTCGGGTATAAATTTCTAATATTTCATTCTCTACTTTTCAGTTTCCTATAGTTTGGCTACATGCTTGTGGATGGCTAGATGATCAGTGAATGCTCCGTATATTTTTTTTCGAGCAATAGTATATCGTGGATTATGATTTTATTAATTGGGCTATGGAGAGAGGTTTATATGATATTTATGATCGAGGAAAAAATTGTCATGGTAGATTGCTTAAAGACTTAAACTTTGATTACTTGAAGACTTGACTGTGGAATAATTTATGTGATGGTTGATGGATGGAGGTATTCAAGCATGTTTATTATGTTCCTAGATTTTTACTGACTTTTTAATATCATATAATTCAATAAAACTTTTGCCCCCAGAAAGTTAAATGCTAAATAATAATAATAATTATATTTTTAATTTAATAATTTTTTTTACTTAATCTCTTTCAAAAATTGTAATTATCTCCTTAAATTTAAATATATAATTTATTTTTTTTAAGAAAATAGATTTATATAAATATTAAGTTATAGTCCTATATATATATATATATATAAATAGAAACCCCCTTTTTTGGCAAATATATATATATAATTATATATTTTTCTTAACAAAAACTACCTGTATATATATATACCCACAACATTAGGTATATACATGGTAGCAAATTCATTACTAAAAAGCATTTCCAGTTCTAATATAGGGGATACCTAACTTATCCCCTAACAGAAGTAAAGAGAGGGAGGGGGAAGAAGTTCCTTTAATACAGATTACATCATTCATTCTACCCAATTTAGCTAACAGTTAGCAGGTCTATTCCCCTCCCTTGGAATGAAAGCAAAAAATATGGAGATTAATCTAGCCAACTGCTTGATCTTGTGAATCCAATGAGAAGTATGCCAAGGTGAATCAATTTGGTCTTGTAACATCTGAATCAATAATTGAGTCAGATTCAATCATAATGAAGCTCAACTTACTCACAAGGGAGAGCTTAATAGCCCACTATACAACAATAGCCTCAGCTTCCAAAGCATCCATTGCCATAATAGGTGAGAAGTAGTGCAGTAGACAGTGCCCCAGATGGTCTCTAAACACACCACCCATACCTGCTTCACCCTGAGAAAAACTACCATCTGTGTTGATTTTAATCCGAGGAAAAGCAGGTTTTTTTCCATAGAACAGTGGAGACAATACCAAAATACTGTTTCCTCATAGTCCCCAGCTGGTAAAAAATATTTGGAAAACCTATCAGGTTAATCAATTGCAATAAGAAACCCATGCAGTATCCAGAAACCTGATGTGGGGTCAAAAGAGTTTCCTCAAATTTAAACTTATTCCTGGACATCCAGAGGAACCAAGCAATAACTCCTGGGATGGTAGAGATGTTGGCATCCGACCAACCAGACCAACAATTCAAAAGTGACTGCCAACTGAGATTAATGGTGGATATGGAGAGCTTTGCCACGACAGAATGCCACACCCTTTGTGCAAAGGAACAGTTAAAAACAAATGAGTCAATGTTTCTTCCTCCAACATACATATGGCACACCTCGAGGGGCCTCTAAGTCCTTTAAGTTGGAGGATATCATTAGTGGGAAGAAGCTTATGAAATAACCTCCAGCAGAAAAATAATATTGATGGAGTTAAGAACTTATTCCAAATTGATTTACCCCAAGTAATACTTCCCCAGCTATGATTAGATTGATAAATGAAAGAAGTACTACTTTCAGAAACAACCTTTTTAACTTTGATCTTATCCTTTAATTGTTATCAAATGGGATTCTCTTGATCTGAGAAGTGAGTGTTGGATTCATCATAGAAGCTAATGTGTCTCCACACAAAGAATTGTTGCTCCAACAATCATCCACTTTGCGTTGTAGATTAGAAATAGAAGGGACCCTGTGACTCAGCTTTCCCTCCAAAGACCAGTTGTCCATCCAAAAATTAATCTGCCCATTCCCTAATTCCCCAGTAAACATCTCCTCTGCTTGAGATTTGACTTCAACATGTTCACCCAGATTTTGGAATCACCCACCTTCCTGTTAAAAAGGATGGGGTGAACATCTCTACAGTACTCTCCTTTCAAGTATCTAGCCCATAGGGAGTCTTGCTGCTTGAATTTGATCCATAACTTTCAGAAATTGACCTGGCTGAGATGATTTAAGCCTTTAAAACCCAGACCACCTGCAAAAATAGGCTTACAAGCCTTATGCCAACATACCCAGTGCATTTGTTTCCTCTGGCCAGTCCACAAGAACCTGTTAAAGCTCCTTTCTAAAAGCAACTGAGTGCTTTTCTTCATAACTGTCATTTTCATGAGATAAGATGGGAAAGAAGTTAAAATACTTCTGAGTAAAGTGATTCTTCCTCCATTAGAGAGAAAGGAAGAAGTCCAACAATTGATTTGACCATTAATCTTATCTATGATAGCATCATATTGAGTTTATTTGGCTCTCCCCTTAACAAGTTGCACACCTAAATATTTCGAAGGAAGAGAACTGATACAGAAGCCTGTAAACTCAGCAATCCATTGTCGGATACAAATTTTTACTCTTTTACTGAAAACAATAAGGCAGTTATGCAAATTAAAGCTCAATCCTGAAGTGATCTGAAATTCAGTCAGGCAATTGAAGAGGTTTCTAACAACTGGTTTTGTAGCCCTGGAAAAGATGATAGCATCATCAGCATATGCCAGGTGAGAAATATTTAAAGAAGATCTATGACTGTAAAACATATGAGAGCTGTTAGAAAACTTCAGATTTAACAATCTGGATAGATAATCAAAGGTAAGGATGAAAATTGTAGGGGAAAGGGGATCTCCCTGTTTCAACCCCTTAGAAGCTTTGAAGAAACCATGAGTTTGACCATTAATGAGGACTGAATTCATATTATTATTCAGCACATCTCATGATCAACCTAACAGACACCTCAGGAAAGCCTCTAGCCCTCAGCAGTTCCACAATAAAATCCCAAATGATAGAATCATAAGCTGTTTTTAAATCTAGTTTAAATACCACATTGCCTCCCCCGCAAGGTTTATCCAGGTCTTGTATGAGTTTTTGGGCTAAAAGAGCATTATCAACAATGTTCCTGCTTTGAACCAAAGCAGATTGATTATCACAGATCAAATCAGGCAGCATAAGCTGTAATCTATACATTAAGATTTGCTAATTATCTTACTAATAACATTAGTTAGGCTGATGAGTCTGTAGTTGTCCCAGTTCCTTCTAGAGTTATCTTTGGGTGTCAGAACCATGGTAGCAGCACATAAATAGTTAAGGGGATCCAACCCCTTAAAAGAAGTCTTGGACGGCATGAATTACATCTTGTTTTATGATTGGCCAGGCCTTTTTATAAAATTCAAATGTAAACCCATCTGGACCAGCAGCACTATTACTATCAATGGAGTTCAGGGCTTTCCAAAATTCTTCTTCCTCAGGAGGTAGATTGAGATTCAAATTTCTGGTAAACTCCTGGTCTTGGCTGAAGACATCATCACAAATATGAGTTCTATCAGTCATAGGCTGAGCTAACAGGTCCTTGAAGAAGTTAACAGCGTTGTTGACTATGTCATTATTATTATGTAGCCACTCCCCTTGGGCATTTTGAATTTAAAAAATTGCATTACATCTCCTCCTATGATTAATGCATGCATGATAGTAGCTGGTGTTTTGATCCCCTTTCACAAACCTTTGTAAGGCAGCTTTTTGTTTCAGAAAGCCCTCTTGATTCAAAATTGCTGAAAGAAGCTCTTCATTGGCAGTAAGTAAAGATCCTTCATCCATCAGGCTCAAATCTAACTTCTTTTTTAACCTCTTTACCTCCTCCTCAGCTTCATTGACTCTCTTAAAGACATCACCAAATTGTTGCTAATTCCACTGCTTCAAATGCCCACCAAGCTTTTTCTGAAGTTCCCATAATTTGTTCCAAGAATTGCCATGAGAATCAGATTGCCAGGCCCTTCTGACCTCTTCTATAAAATTTGGGTGATTAGTCCAAACATTTAGAAATCTGAAATTGGAAAAACCAATGTTGGAGGAGCTATTAATGGTAATCAATAAAGGCCTATGGTAATAGATGAGTAACAAAAGTATGGGGAAGCTTGTTCAGCCAACAATCATTAGCAAGGAATCTGCCAAGCCTCTCCCAAAGCTTGCCCATTCTCCAGGTATATTTGTTCCCTTGGAAACCCAGATCATGAAGACCTGCATCTTGATCAATTGCCAATCATAGAACTACTAATAGTAACAATTTGGTCCCTCAAAATAGATTGGGCAGAAGTGCAGCCAGCATACCCAACTGTAGCAAAACCCTCAAATTCTCCAATATTGAGCTGCAGGTGAACAAATTGTGGATGGTCCACCAGGACAGGCCAGAAAACCTCTTTTCTACAAAGAATCCATATCTTATTATTGATATTAGCAAAATGTTGGAACCCATGAAATTTTTGGAATACTTTGTTTGCATTCTTGGTAAACATAGGTTCTAAAGGAGCAAAACACCAAAGCTTATACATCCTTATCAAATGTAGAAGTCCGTGAAGGGATTTAGGATGAGCAATGCCCCTCACATTCCAACACGAGATTAATCATGAAGACTAGATTTGCCCTTTCCCCTTCCTATATATATATATATATATATATATATCTATATATATATATATATTTGAAATCCCAAAAAGGCTATATATATATATATATATATATATATTTGAAATCCCAAAAAGGCTAATATATTAAATATAAAAAAAGATACAGATACAATGTGTGGGAGGGCCCAAGCATGACACCCTGTCCACACAAAAACCACAAAAAGATTTTAAAACTAGAAAAAACAGAAAATATATTAGATACTAAAATAAAAAGCCAAACAGTGCTGAAATACATAGTATCAGGTGGCTAGAGAGCGATCCAATTTGGTCTTGCCTCTGCTTCTAGTTTTAGGGAAGGAACAACTAATAAGTTGGTAAGATGATTTCCATTGCTAGTAGTAACCAATGTATCATCCAATATGCTCCCGAGTTGGAGTCGGCCTCCATTCTTCTTCTTCCTCCTTGAATAGACTTACCATTCCTCATCCGAAGAATCATTTTGATGAGGTAGAGCTGAAGCAGAAGGAATACCAACTGTAGTACCCACAATAGGTTCTAGTATATGTGAAGTATGAGTTGCCTCTACACTGGATACTTCTTGGAGAAGTGGAGCTACGAGGCTCTTATGATTATCAGTCTGAACACTATCATTTGTAGGTAATAGTCCATCAATATTGTTTTCTATGGGGTTTGAAGGTGTCAGCATCACATCACTCGCAGTAATAGTAACGGCAGGGGCAATAGAATCAGACACCAAAATCTTTCCTGTGGTAGTTTTCTCTCCAGGTGGTATAGATATATCCTTATAACCATCCTTATTCACTTGAACTTTAGATTTCAAATTAGGGTGAAGCTTATGACATGAACATTTGGATATAATGTTTTTATAGTGAATGAATTTCATGTTTAGAGAAAAAGTAAATAATGATGATAAATGCCTAAAAGTATGCAAGTAATAACCAAATTTTACATATAAACAAGCTATGAAAAATTATCATGATATGATAATTCATTACAACATATTGATAAAAAAATTGAAACATAATTTTCTCAGCAATTTAAAATCAATTGACTGCAACTCAATGTTTCTATTGACATTATTAAGTGGTTTGCATTTCATGGTTGTTTGATGATATCACAAAATCGAGATATTTTTATTTAATTAATTAAGCTGTTGATTTCTTATTGCAATAATGTATCTGTAGTGGTGTCAAAAAATACTTTCCATAATGCTTAATATTTATCTCCTAAAATTAAAAAAAATATATGAGATAAAATTGATAATGCAAAATATTACATTATAGTTGATGAAATTTGAGATGAATCAAAAAAAAAAAGCTAAATGTATTAAGGTTTGTTATTAAAGATAAATTTGTTAAATAATAATTGTCTTGTATAATTCATATTGAAAACACAAACTGCATGAAGTTTTAAGAAAAAAAAATTGTGATATTTTCTCATCTCACAATTTTAATATTCATGATATTTCAAGTAATTAATAAGACGATGCAAGTAATATACATGATAAATGAAATGAGTTGCAAGCATTGTTCATGCAAAATTATCATTTTGCATCTTCTATTTATTATTTTACATAAATTTCAATTGACATTAGTAGCATCATTAAAAGATGTTATTCCGGTTTGTCAAATTTTTGCTTATTTGATACTTATAATTAATTTGATTTGTTCTTCTCGTAAAAGACAAGTTCGATTGAAAATTATTCAAACTAAAAAAATTGCAGAAATAATTACAGTTAATGAAGTGGATATTGGTAAGATATTAAATCAAATTTGTATCTTAAAACATGCACGAGATACTAGTTAGGGGCCACATCTTAGTTCCCTCCACAATTTGGTGAAATTATATAATATTGCCTGTGTTATTTTAGAAGAAGTTACTACAGAAGAAAATTTTTCAAGTCAAAGAAGTATTAATAAGCTAGTAAAATCTCATCAAAGTAAGAACATAATTGCAACTTTGTTTAAAATTTCTAACTTCAAAAATCTCTTATCACCCAATGGTTTTTATTAGATTTATTGCATAATGATTTGTTTTTTCTCATGTTTTATCATAAATTGTTTCCTCTCATCTTCAGTCTCAATTATCTTTATGTTTTCTGGTCAATGATAGTTAATAATAACTATGTTGAGATAAAAACTTCAATCAAATTCTTAGATTTATATTATTTTAGAGTATTTCATTAGGGTTATTTTACTCTTTAATTAAGAGAAAATGTTACATCTAATTGACCATGCCTCGCCTGGACTGAGGGGAGGTGGGTCTTGAGACACACCTCATATTATGTGATTTTTAAGCCTAATGTAGTCCTTAATAAGGGCAAGCCTTAATGCAAATTTTTCAAGAACTAAGACTAGTCTTAAGGCTCACCACATATTGTGCAATTTTAAACCATAGTGACATGATTTTGATAAGGATGTGATCAATGAAACACTTCATGTAAATGATCCTTCATAATTCTTTTTTTCTAATTAAATGGCTTTGCATGGAGATCAATTTCAATGATTTCGATGAAACGCATGACTCCGATCTCAAGCATGAACATAATGGTCGATGGCATGAAGACCAATTATGTTTCTACAATGGAGGGTTGAATTTCCATTCTATACTCATCTGGCCAGCTTCTACATCATTAGGCAAGTATTTGATGATCAAGATGAAGTAAAATGGCTCACCCTCAATATCAAATTATGCATGGAAGGCCATTTGGCTCAATTATATTGTTCAGTTATCTATTCATAAATAATTAAATATTTTTTTGTATGTGATCACTCATAGTTTATGCTTTACTTTTCATTGCATTATATAATCATGTCGTAGACAACCTTGATAATTGTGGAAGAATTAAAATTATTGTTGCTTGACTTTGAGTGCTTTGGAAGTACCTAGGTGGCTTTATTGTACCTTTGAATTTCTTTTGTTAGTTTTTTAATCTATCCAACTCTTTATCCTTTTTTTGCTCTCGGCCACCATTGCAAAACCTATTTTTGCTAACGGTTAAACCCAAACTCTACCCCTTTAGCCTCCATAATATGTTACATGATCACCCCTTTACTCAAACCCAATAAGAACTCACAACTATTCTCTTTCTACTCTTTAGTATTTTAGGATTTGCATTGTAAATCATGTAAATAAGGTTATCCTTGATAATATCTTGGTTTAAGGCTTTTGAAAGATGCTTGGTATCTATCTTTAACCTTTGAAAGTTTTTGGTGAGGCTTTAGGCCATGCCTTTTGTGTTTAACATTTATTTACTATCCTCTAGCTTTTGACCTGACACCAGAAAACATTTGGGAGCATAAGAAACAAAACTTAGGAATTCAATAGTTCTAAGTTACGATCCCGAGGGGAAATTACTTGTGATCGATTTCCATTACCTGAAGCAATTCAGGATGCAGAGAATCAAGATAAGCAAATGAATAGAGAGCCAAAGTCCCTCCTTCCAAATCAGTTCCACTTTTTATAGGCTAATTACATGATTACAGGCCACATGCTACACTTCAATAAAGAAAGACAACAATTCTTCTTGCATCCTCATAATAACGGCACACCACCTCCTATTTATATATGTACATATACATATATATGTATGTGTGTGTGTGTGTGTGTGTATCAAAAAATATAATATGGGGCTTAGGGTGGCGTCGTTCCGCTCTGCTAGGGTTCCGCCGCATGGCGAACCCTAGCGTCTTTGGGCCTCGGCGTCTGCTTCCATTTGCGTTTGCGTTCGCATTTCGTCTGGCTGCAGTACTTGCGGTCGACTCCCCCGTCTCGTCTGCGACAGCCGCTCAACAACTTCTTCGTCTGCGACAGAGTCGCTCCCCCCGCGTCCCC
>NW_018164779.1:141449-152838 GCF_001263595.1 Phalaenopsis equestris | reverse complement strand
TCTTCGTTTGCGACAGACAGACCTTCTCCTGCTCGACTCTGCCATAGGCGTGACAGAGCCGCTTGACACTTGTGAAGCTTCTCACTGTGCTGCAGGTTGACATTGGCTGCGGTAATGACCTCAGGGCTTTCCTACGCCGCCGCCCTCGCCGGTGATAACCCCGCCAAACCCTCCTATGCTACAGTGGTTCACAAACGCAGCTCCCCTTTTCACTTCGCAGATAGTGCGGTATTTCCGCAGGTTTATCATGATTCTGTTGCAGAAAATGGTGATTGCAATCTCATCAAAAAAGTAGAGAAAAAGGCGAGTAAACCAACAATTTTCTTTTTTGATGCTGAAATTTCAACTCGTGCTGCAAAATACAAATTTACACTGGTTGGAAAGTTTCAATTAGGTTGCTCTAAGATGGAGATCATCATGAAGATTTTTGAAAACTTCAAACTGATTGGGGATTGGCAGGTGGGCCATTTCGATGGAAGACATGTTATGATACAGCTGAGCACAAAATATGATTACACGAGAATTTTCTCAAAGAAATTCATCACAATTGAGGGCAAACATATGAAATTGCTCAAATGGACTCCCAATTTTAATCCCAGTCAAGAACCCCCAATTGCACCTATCTGGTTCTCATTTCCTGAACTCAAGCTTCAATTCTTTGATCTACCTATCTTATATATTACCTGAACTCTCATTGGAAAACCTTTGCAGGTAGATTTTGTTGACCACACCGATCAGATGAGCCAGTCCTCGACTATCAAATGACGGGTATACACATCTAGAAAGAAAAAGAAGAATGGAAGCACACCCCAGCTTGGGAACTTAATGGATGATACTCTAGTAACTTTGAGTAATGGAATGACACTTAGCAATTTGTTAGCTGTCTCCGCTCCTAGAACCAGAGGCAGAGGCAAGACCAAGCTGGCTCGTGCTTAGCAGCTTATTTCCTGCAAGTTTTGATTTTTTTTTTTGTTTTATTTATGTTTCATCCAGTAGTCAAAAGCAGGAACACACTGTTAGCGCACCCCATGTGCCTGAATGCGCTCTCAGAAAACCTGATGACAACCAACCTGAGGAGGGAAACACCAAGGAGTTAGTGTCTGCCCCTGGGATCCCTTCTCCTGACCATACTACAATGGATAATATTCGAACTGAAAATCTGGATAGTCCCGCAGCTCTTATTCAGGAAGCATCAGGTGTAGATGTAACAATTCACACTTCACATACACTGGAACCTATCGTGGTGGCAACGACTGTCTTTTCTTCTACTGCAGTTCTAACATCAAATCAGATTGAGGATCATATGAGTCAGTCTTCAGATGAAGAATGACAGGTTTACATTTCTCGACGGAAAAAGAAGCCTGGGGGCTCACTCCAACTTGGAAACGTAATGGATGATACTTTGGTGACTCCTGACAATGACACAACTCTTCAAAGCTTGTTATCTAGTTCCGCTCCTAAAACTAGAGGAAGAGACATGACTAAACTGGCTCGTCCCTAGCTACTATTTTCTGCATGTTTTAAATTTGTTTTTAAATTTATAGAGACATGTCTAAACTGGCTCGTCCCTAGCTACTATTTTCTGCATGTTTTAAATTTGTTTTTAAATTTATTTGAGTCTATCAGTACCTTTTATTGGAGTTTTTATGTACTTGTATCGTATGGGTAGGGTGCTTCTTTGGGCTCTTCTCATACAACATTTATGTATCCTTTTATATTTCAATAAAATCAGCCGTTGGCTTTAATATATATATATATATATATATATATAGCTATATATATATATATATATATATATATATATATATCAGAAATAAACAGGGGAAGGTAAGTCCAAAGCAGGAAAAATCAAAGTGTCTGCTGCTTGTTTCCAAAACAATTCATCTCCAGCGTCATTCTCTTGGTCTAGGTGAGGACTCTGGTTCAGAGTAAGGAGTCAAATGTGCAACATTGAAAGTGGTTAACGCATTAGAATCTCCTTGTAGATTGATTTGATAAGCATTATCATTAAATTTTTTTATGATTTTAAAAGGTCCGTCATCTCGTGGTTGAAGTTTTTCAATCAATTTGTTTGGATATCATCTCCTGGACTAGACGACGTAGTTGCTCAATTTCTTTGCTGCATTGTTCTTTATTAGGATTATTAGTGTGGGGCGGCAGTTGGGACAACAGATCGAATGGTACAATGTGATTATGTCCATACACAACTTCGAAAGGGTATCGACTCATAGTCTGATTGTAAGAACAAGTGAAGGCAAATTCCACTTGAGCTAGCCTGAGATTCCATTGACGAATATTCTTGCCAGCAAAACAACGTAATAAGTTTTCCAAACTATGGTTGATGACCTCCTTCCCACCATCTGTTTATGGATGTGCTGCGAAACTAAATTTGAGTTTAGTTTCTAATTTTTTTTCATAATGTTCTCCATAATTAACTAAAGAACTCAACATCTTGATTGGACGTGATAGTGTTTAGAATTTGTGCAGCCGTATTATCTCTTAGAAATATAGATCTGTTATGTGTGTCACTTCCAAAGTTTTGGTGTAACATACCAAATAGACAATTTTTGAGAAACAATCCAGTACAACTATTATTGAATATTTGAGGCATTGACTTCTATGAAGTCCTGCTATAAAGTTGATGTAGAAATCAACCCACGACACCTCTGGGGGCAGAATTGACAAATAAATGCCAACATTTTGCGTATGAGTTTAGCAATTCTGCAAAAGACAATTATTTCTATTTTCATTTCTATTTTTATTTTTGTATACATGTACATTGCATTCCCTTGTCAGTACCATTCGAAGGTGACTCCCGCATGCATGCATATATAATTTTTTTTGGTATTTAACATTTAAAAGAAAAATATGAACTTTTGTTGGAAAAAAAGATGGGAAACAACAAAAACATGTGTGAATAAACAAAACTGTTATAAAATAAAAACATATTTACCCACCTATAGAATGTTGTCTGAAGATCACTATATTTTTTCCTCGGGTGAAACTCGTAGTGCATCTGTAATAACAAGTTAGACTTAATTAACTCGTTCATTTCTAATATCTCTTTCATAATAATTTCTAACTTTACTATAGTTATTTATATATAATCATTTGAAATTTGACCTAATTTATTTTTTCATAGAAATATTCAAATTATCATTATTTCTATGAAATTTCCAATTACATGATTTTAACAACATTTTTTTTACTTTTGATAAGGTTATAATTCATTAAGATTAATACATATAATAAGTAATGGATATAATAATAATTAAATCAATTTTATGTTAAAACCCTTAAATTTTTTTTTTGGCATACTTGAATTTAGTGTTAAATTAATTATAAATAACTTTCAAATTTAAAATTCTTTATTTCATTTAAAATTAATTAATTAGAAAAAATAATAATTAACTATTGAAATCAAGTTCGAATTTTCCCTCTTTCTTTCTTCTACATCCTCACTGTTTTGCCTTATTTTTGTGAAGCAAGCATACAATGGCTCTAATATACCTTGAAAGCCACAATATCCCCCTCCACCTCCTTTCGCCCGGATGGGGGCATAGGAATCTGTCTCCGCCTTTCGCCCGGATGGGGGCATAGGAATCTGTGTTGAGCATCTCACGCCCGCAGGAAAATCTCTCACTAGCAGTCCCTTGCCTCCAGACCTTGTATACGCTCGATCTCCCTGAAATGTGCTCATATTCGTTCTGGCCAATCGAAGATATGGTCGGGGTCTCTGTACGTAAAAGAGCTCGAGCGAGCTGTCCTTCTCTCCCAGCTCTCGGTCGAACTTCTCGCACGCGGAAACTTGTGTAAATGGGGAAAGTCGCTTGGCTCCCCTTCTCCTTCCTTCGTTTGCTACTTGCTGCAGTCGACAGAGCCGCTCAAGACTTAAGGTGCTCGATCGAGCGTCTATCGATCGCTAAAAAGCTCCGCACAGCTACAAAAGAGGTGTGCGACCATTCCCTTTTTTTTAATTTGGCTTCAACATCTTTCCCTTTCTCCTCCTTGGTTCTTCTTCTTTTGCTTCTTCTACTTAGGGCAAACTTTTTCCTCCTCTTCTTCTTTTTCTCTGTCTTCAAATTTGGCTTCAAATTTGCGTAAGTAAGATACGATAGCCAATAGGAGAATGCCACGTATGTTGCGGCGGTCCCACCGCGTTTAAATTTTAGAAGAAATATGAATTTTGCCGCGCGACAGGTGCTTATCCCAGACTATGTCATGGATCTAAGCACATCTACATTTACTTCACTTATCTTTCTGTTGGAACGCAACATGTGCTTATCACTAGGGTTCGCTAATGAGTGGTTATGATATTCAATGAATTTTTTAATTGTCAAATTTCCTTTCTCATCAACTGCGTATCGAATCATTGCAGGACAACCACTTCTTGTTCCTGCTCTTCTGTATTTAACAATTTCTGTGATCTTGAGTTCTTTCTTGAAACCTGTTTTTCCACATACGAAGTCCTTCGTCTTGATATTCCTGGAGTTAGGATCTGGAGTTAGGCCAAAACGTAGCGTGCTCCTTACGAACACTAAATCCAATATGATGAGCGTAAACACAATATACTTCATAAGCTTCTTTCTCATTGTGAACCATCATTTGGAGTAATATGTTTGTTGTTTGCTCGGTACAAGTAACTTCGCTCTCATCAAACTGCACATAAAAGAATAAAATATTATGCTCAATAGACAACTCAAAAAACAACCCTAAACCCTCATATGTTCCTTTCATAGTAAGGATTCATTAGTTTTAAAGAAAATTAGTTTTAAAGAAACATTCAACAGAAACATTCAACCCTAGCTCAAAAAACAACCCTAAACCCTAATAATGCCAGCTCAACAAAAATACCTAAAACCATACACCTCTATAAACATGTGCATCCAAGAACTTGACTATTTTTAATTATCTATTGAGTTATGATTACTGTGATTTAATGTAAGATATTTACTTCACTGTTTTTATAAAAATGTAAAACCATGCATCTCTACAAACATAACTCAACATACAGACACTTTTAAAAATACGGCTAGATCTTAAAAATAAGAAAACCCTAACAACAAACAACATTGAAGAAAACCTTAAAAAAAATATAATAATAGAACATCTCCAAACTCGTCCACTTTAAGGTCCACTTATTTCTTGGCAGGATAACTCCCTTCTGCGTCATACATAAACTGGCAGTCTCTGCACTCGTAGTTCATCTTCAACTTCAACAGGTCCAGCTGCCGCTGCAGGAGGAAATGACAAGAGAACAATAAAACAGTAAACCCTAGCTGTTTAAATACCATGATTCGCGCACGTTCCAAATTTAAATCATGTACATCGCAGTTATACTCAAGGTACACACGCGGTTCCAATTCGACGGGCCTAATCGTCCGTTACATGGCAGTTACATGAAGGTTATAATCTCTATTTAATGAGGGTTACAAGTGCGGTTCCGCGGCGACTGCTTTAGTCTCTTATACTGTGGTTATAATCAAATTACATGAATGATATAACTCTCCTTCCGCGACGATGAGGTTATACGGAAGTTACAATTACGTTATTCGCGCGGTACAACGAAAAGGGTACACCTGGGTTACAAATGGGGTTGCAACCGTGTTACAGGAGGCCGACCACGGGAGGTACTGGAAGGGTACATGGAGGATACAATTGAGTTATTGTCGCGGGCCGGGTTGACGGGTCACGTGCAGCAAAATTCCTATTTCTTTTATAATTTAAACGTGGTGGGACCGCCACAACATACGTGGCATTCTCCTACTGGCTATCTATGCATCGCTGCGTACGTCTTACTCATACAAATTTTTGCTGTCTCTCTCTCGCTCGCTTTCATTCGGTCTCGCCTAGATAGATGAAACATAAAATTATTCAGTCCGTTATCCAGACGGTTTGACGAACAATCAAAAAAGCGACAGCAGCTGGATGTCTCGACCCCACCATTTAAAAAAGAAAAATATTCTGAACTTTTATTAACGAGGCCTGGCCCGACTCAAATTTGTTCGACGGAAAAAAAGGTATTTTAGGGACTTTCCCGCTTTTTTTGTCATTTTTTGAGATTCAAATGAAGCTTCTTCTGCTGTAGGGTGGCACATTTTTCATTTGCTATCCTGCACAAGCTGCTAAGACGATGGACTCCTTTCTCGATCAAGATATAATGATGATGGATTTCCAAGACAAAAATAATGAGTTTGAGACCGAGGTGAGTTTAGCTTTGCATGGAATGTGTCCATTATCATGAAGCCATTGTTTATGTAAAAGTTTTATGGTTTGTGTGGTTATATTTGTGGTTTAGGGTTATTTAGTCGTGAAATACTTATGAATTTATTAGTGTTTCCTCAGTTCGGATTGATTATTTTTATGTTATTATAGGTTTATTATAGTGTTGTTGTAGTTTTATTTGTCCTTTAAACGTTTAGGGATGGAACTTCTCAAGGATAATGTTATTGATATATTATTCTAGTATTATTGTGGGTTTATTTTGTTCTTTCTATGTTTCTAGACATAAGTTCCCATGAATAGTGTTATTCATGTCTTATTTTGTTATTTAGGTGTGGTTATTGTGATGTTTTTGTAGTATTATTTGTCATTTATATATTTTTAGAAAGTTCTCAAGGGCATTGATATTGATGTGTTATTCTAGTAATTTATTGTGGGATTATTGTGGTGTTATTGTAGTTTTATTTGTCATTTCTATGTTTCTAGTAATAAATTCTCAATGACAGTGTTATTGATGGTATTATTGTATTATTTTGTGTTCTTTCTTTATTTCTAGACAGAAGTTCTGAAGGACATTGTTATTCCTAATTTATTGCGGTATAATTATGGTGTTTCTTTCATTGTTTTTTAGTATTCGAAAGTTGTTAAACATAGTGTTATTGATATGTTATTCTGAGTTTATTGGAGGGTTATTCTAGTTGCTTAGATGAAGTTATGTCTACTTTTGCTGGTGTTATTGCCATGGTGTTATTGCCATGCCATGTGTTATTGCCATGCCATGTTGGTGTTTACTATTGTGTTAGTGGTGTTATTTTAGTGATAAAATTTACGTAATTTTTGGTATTTTTGTAGTGATATGAAATTATTGCTGGAATATTATGCTTTATTGAGATATAATGTTATGCAAATTTGTAGGTTGATGAGATCTTTGTCCACAATGATTCAATTGGGGAGAATTTTCTTCACACCATTGTCCACAATGAGCAAGAAACATATGAAAACTATTGTCCCTATGCACACTATATTAATTTCACTGTCCAAAAGGACCATAGTAGTTTTTGGCCAAACTCAAGGGAAATTAAGTAAAAGGACTATTTATGTGAAAAACTGGGCACAAGAGATAATTAAAGATAACCAATATGACGAAGTACAAAAAAACAGACACAAGGACTGGTTTTCAAGCCATGGTTTGATATGCTATTGATGTTGATGGCAACTGGATGGTTAAGAAATTTGTTGAAAGTCATAACCACCCATTGGCTGAAACTGGAGATAAACATCTTTTGCGTTACAGTAAAAAGATAACCGAGATAAATGCAGATGTGCTGAGATCCATGACAGGATCAGAGATTAGTGCAACTGGAGCAACAGATGCATTTAACTTCATTGCTACAGAGGTTGGGGGAGTAGAGAATATGAAATGTACGAAGAGAGATGCATATAATTTTATTCAAATGGATGGAAGAGATAGAATTGAACATGTCGATGCTAATTCTCTACAACTGTTCATGGAAAGGCAAGCTGAGGGTAACATGTTTGCTTGGGACTTCCAAACTGATGAGGATGACAGAGTAACGAGCTTTTTTTGGAGTGACGACTTATTCAGGCTTGATTATGACAGTTTTGGGGATATTATAATTTTTTATACAAACTACAGACTGAATAAGTATAATTTATGCTGTGTTTCTTTTATGGGGTTTACCACCATTGACAAAATGTTCTATTTGGAATTGAGTTTTTCTTATACTAGAAGATTAATTTTTTCAAGTGGTTTTTTGAAGCATTCTTTCGTGTAATGGATGACAAGCATCTAATTTTAATTTTTACTGATCAAGATCAAGCGATGACAAGAGCTATCCAAGATTGTCTCCCACATACACGCCATAGATTATGTCAGTGGCATATCTACAAGAAACTTCCATCAAAGGTGCATTGTGGTATTGACATCAAGAGTGTTAGCAATCTCTTTTATAAATGCATGAGCAAGTGTGACTCCAAGGATGAGTTCGAAGAGACTTTGTCCCTAATGATTCAGTAAGGAAACCTACACTGTAACGGTGGTTAGATGATTTGTACAATATAAGACATATGTGGCCTGCAGTTTTCAATAAAGACATATTTGAAATGGGGATCCTATCTACACAAATAAGTGAGTCCACAAATAATATATGTCATCATGTATGCAAGCCCACAAGCTCACTCACTGAATGTTTTCTCGACCTTGAAAATGTTATGAAATCATGGAGAAAAAATGAGAAGGATGAAGACTTCAAAAGTGCTCTGTCTGTCATTACACCTGTGGTTAAAAACAGTCTAGTGTTCAGGCAAGCTGCTTTATTTTATACTAGAAAGCTCTACTCAATGCCTGAGGGAGAGTTATTGCATGGGTCATAGGGACTAGCCGTCGAAATCTCCGTAGAAAGTGATTCTGAATATTACGTAAGGAATTTGGATAATCAGGGGGGAAACAAATCATGAATTGTTAATTTTGACAAGATTAGTTGTGATATCACATGCAGTTGAAAAAATTTGAGATGATGAGGTTATTGTGTGCTCACTGTCTACGTGTTCTTAATTTTATAAATATAACAAAGATTCCTGACAAATATTTCTTATTGTGATGGTCTGTGCATGCGAAGAGGGACATCTATAATAGTGTTGGATACAAATATCTCAAGGAGCCCCAACTGTCTAATGGATCTTCAAGTGGATTTTTATTTCGCACACGCTTAGAAGTTTGCCTAACAACTTATTAATAGAGCACAAGAAATTGAAATATTTGAGCAATGTATGCTAAAATCATTTAAACAATTATCGATAGATTTTGATGCCATATCAGTTGGGAAAGAACTTCAGGCAAAGAATAAGAAGAAAAATAAGAAATATTCAAATGTAGAGTGCAATTTAAATGACCCGGGGAAGATGAGGCCAAAAAGAATCTTCATTTCTAGGTTAAAAGGGTATTAGGAGAAAAATAAGAGGTAAAAAGTATGTATGTCTACATTAAAGAATTACTAAACCATTTGAACGTGTATCTACATTACTCTAACTTAAACCATTTGAGTACAGGAAAAGTGCAAGAAGCACCAACAAGTCAAGAACCACTCATCTCATATGAGACAAATTTATTTGTAATATTGGATAGTCTCAGTCAGGTATGTTTTTGAAATTCCATATCTACACATTATTTTAAATAAAATATGTTCTTGAGTATCAATATGATGTTTTTCTTAAAAAACAAGAATATTTTACACCCCAGCCATCACGAACTTACATCGACATGTTGATGCAGTCCATTCTTGAACTCTGAGTAGATAATATATGAGATATCAATCTTTAAATTCCCTTAAACTGATGTATTAGATAATCAAATTATATTGGAAATCTTAAAATACTTTAAATTTTGTAAATTTGTTCACGCAGTGTTTGGTTTTATTATGACAGTATTGTGGCAATATTCTGGTATTATTGTGGTAATAATTCTGGTGGAATTGTGACTGTTTTCTGGTATTATTGGTCTATTCGACTGCGCTAAGGGAATATTCCCGTGTGATTGCAGTAATATATTGGTGTGCGCGGTTGGATTGAAATATTCTACAGTTTCATTCCTGCTTTATTACAGGAGAAAGTAGATAATGCCGCGGTTGGATTAGAATATTCCGCCGTCTTATTGAAGCATTATTGGAATATTACAGAAAAAATTTGATTTAAATAAAAACAAAATTTATGAAATATCTAAATAAGTTTGAATCAAAAATAGTTTTCAAAAAATACAAATCAATTTGGAGCAGTTCTCAAGTTACAGGTCAAGTTTTGCTCAGCTAAAACGTAAAGGTTAATGAAAATCATATTTATATAAATTAATACTGAATGAAAATGACTTAAAACATGAGTGTTTTCAGTTGAGTAGTGCCACATAATTATGTTTAACTAAATTTACTTGAAAATCAAATTAGAAGAATGCCAAACTCATGAAATCTATAGACTTTAAGAATCATAAGTATCGTTCGAGCCAGTTAACATTGGAACTTCACTGAATCAGTTAGTGTACCAAATCCGATTAGAAATTCTCCAACCCGATCGAAATTCCAGCACTAATGTTCGAGTTACAACAACTGTGGTTTCCAATCCAAGGGTAGACCCTCAAAATAAATAATATATACACATAGACACACACATATACACAAGAATTTTGTTCACTTAAGAGACATAGTCAATGAACAGAGATCATGGGCAAACTCTGCCCTAAATTTCGGCATATCTGCCTGTCAATTTTCTTCTTCACTCCAGTCACTTTGGTGGACTTGAACTAACTTTTCCATAAACTTGCATACAAATATGCCACAATCAATGCTATTATTATGTACATGGACTCTACTTACGACTGATAATGACCATTTGGCCAACTTGGCCCTGAACTCCTTTCCGCAATCTCTTACAAACAATTTGATCTGGCAAATTTTCATGTGGAAGTTATTAGTGCATTGAGAAAGCTGATTAATAATGAAATATTCTATCAAGAATACTTACAACGTCATAGCGCACGGATTTATGCATCTTGTTGGGTAATGAATTGTATAACTACCATTTTCTATTTCTCAAATCCGCAACCAGCAGTATCTAGTGGTCATTGTGAATAATAGGAAATAATATGATGTCAGCCTTTTTTACCTCAGCTTTTGTGATATGTCTAACTAACGAAGAGGATTGACCATGTCTATGCATCTGCATTACATTATACAAATATGTTACTGATCAGAATATGAATTTAATAATTAAGTTGAATTTGTGTACTTACCCAGTATAATGACGTCACATATAAATATGGTCTAAATGAATTAGGATAACTACCCTTCCGACTTTTCAATTAGGCGAAAAATGCATCTACATATTCGTTTGCAATCCAACCCCCTTATAGTAAATCTTACATTTCGCCGTAGTCTATGACAACGCCATCGTATCATGCCTGTAGTGTACATAGACATACATTCATTGATTGTAAACTAATTGCAATACATAGAAAGAAAAGGTCTACTCACCTTTGATTGTACATGGACATACTGTCGACGGAATTTTAGGGGAGGGGTCGTCCTGTGAAATCTGTCGGTCACCAGAATCGAAATCTCATCGCCCGCTTTAGAGGGACAATTAATTTATATATATATAT
>NW_018164779.1:72527-141439 GCF_001263595.1 Phalaenopsis equestris | reverse complement strand
AGTTTAGAAAAATATGAAATCAAACTGATCCCATATCTTTCAAAGTTTAGATGAAAGAACACTACACCTCAAACTATGTATCTATCCCAAAAGATAAACACATGACTTGACAGTGAAACTCAATCAAATAAACTAAGAAATGTATGACATCCATTTGGTCTGCAGAACCATTTTATTATAAGCCGATAAGTTTCCCTATTTAATATGAAAAATTAAATAGGGTTTATATTAAGCTGGGTTCGGAAAAACTTCCCATAAGAGCAAACCCCTATAGTTAATTACATCTTAGATAACCGAAGTCACCTAAGAAAATTCTCGATAAAAATCATGGGATGTTATCTTCAAGAATTTCAAAGGATAGTACTTTTCAACGAGGTCGGACAAAGAGGTGTGAAAGGGGAATGACTCAAATTTGAAACATTTTACTTTTAAAATCCAAATGAAAAAGAACTAGGGGATGCCACAGATTCTGAGGAGATTCTCGGTGACTTCTCAAGCTATCCTACTGTTTGACTTCAATTTTGGGAAATATAACTGTTGAGTTGCCAATTTTATTAATTAGAGCTTACACTTATGCGAGAGGATCACACAAATAGTTTGGAAGATGTGAGGATTTAGTTCGTGATGAATAATAACCTCAGAATCTTAAAACAAGTTAGAGCTTAAATTACACAACATGATTGTGCAAAGACCTAAAGAAAGAGTTAAGGATTTTATGTTGCATAAGCAAACAATCTTGAAGTCCTATGTATTGTTGTTTAATTCTAAGGAATGGTTTAGTTGATGTAGATATGTTTTGCTGTTGAAGATGACTGTGCTGCCCACAATACTAGCTCCAAGCTCTTCATCGTAGCAAATTTAAGTTTTCTAATGTGTCAAGTTATGATGTCAAATCAAGTGTTTCCTAAGGTTATGGTTATTTTAAATATTATGAGGATGTTAAAGTTGATTAGAGCGACACCGGTTAGGATCCTACGGTTCACTCGTTTTGGCACCACTATTTTCTTTCGGATTCACTTAGTCCAAATGAATTTACTAAACTCAACTCAATGATTTCTATATTTTCATTTAGACCGTGAGAAATCTCGTTAGCAATCGTAGGTTAACTTCTCCGAGGGATTCCCGATCATTCGATAGAGACTTTTTAATTTAGTTATAATTTTGATTTTATTTCGTTTGTGATTAATTTTAAGTTGTCTCATATTTTGAATGTTGTGGCGGCGAATTTTATCTTGTTTGATTTTAGTTTTGGTTTTAATTTTGTGGCTATCCTAAAAATTTCAATTTTGACATGTAGGGTGACATTATTAACATGCAAGTTTATAAACATGAAAAGTGCAATAAAGAAAGTGCAGGAAAAGAAGGTACTATAAACTATAAAAACGTACCTGTCGAGCTTTCTTGTTCCTCCACATGAAACTTTAATATTTGCAAAGCACATATATATATAGATGTATAATTTTGCAGGAATTAAAATATGCTGGTAGGAAAAATAGAAAGTACAGGTCTGAGGTATATCTACCAAATCCTATGTCATATTTAAGGCATAATGAGTTTTAATCTTCCTCCAAGGAATCTAAAAGTGTATGAGAAAGGTCCAGGGACCGCGCCCCGGGCATCTCACAATCTCTTGAAAAAGTCTCGAGCTCATTTAAACTTATTAAGTTGCTTAATAACTCATTCTTATCATACCCTTCAATGAACTGATGTGATGTTCTAGCCAACCCTAAGGATGAGGTAATTATTCACTTGATGTTTTATTTATAAATTATATAGGTAAAGACCCTTAGGGGCAATTTGACTTAATTAAGAAACTTAACACTTTGATTTTAAAGATGAGCTTGTAGTGTTTTAAAAGATTTTAAATTAGTTATAGTTTATTTTCTAAATCTCATTAAACAAAAATTTTAATTAAGTCTGGCTCACTACTAAGCCCTTAAAAGCTTAATGGGTAGATTTGTTATTTTAAGAAAATGATTTTAAATGTTTATGTTCTTAATCATTATCATGAATCATATACCATCAATTGAGGTTTAAAATCAATAAGTTATGATCTTCCAAAATCAAATCTTTCACCTTCATATCTTTCCTATTTAAATATTCTTCTAAATTTTTTTAATTTTAAGAAATTACAAATTTATCCTTTATAAGAACAAAATGAGATTGGCTGCTACCATTTATCTCTTTCATATTTCATTTATCAAAACATATCAATGAAGATTATTTGTTATCCATTTAGCCCTTTGGTTAAACCTAAATATTAATTAAGCATTAAATTCTGAAATTATCATTTTTTTCTTCTAAGACCTTAACACCCTATAATTCATTAAAATGAACTCAAATGATATCACACTTATGGATAAATTAAAACACCAGAGGAGAAAATGTGATTTTTCTGAATTTATTTAATTTTATAATTATTTTTAATGCAAAAATAAAGATTTTCAATGAAAATTTAATAACTTAATCAAAACAAAACCTCTGTCCTTAAGAAAATTATAGAGGACCACTTGGACCAACTTTCATGATTTATAGAGCTTTAATTTAATTATTAGAATTATTGGTTTATTTTGAGTATTAATTAAATATAAAATATTATTTAAGTAGAAAATTAAGTTTTATATTTTTATTAAATCTCTCTGAGTCCAGGGAACTCAAAAAAACAAATTTCATTTTTTTGTGATTTATATTTTAATTATTAGAATTATTTTAGTGAAAAATTAAAGAAATATCATTTTAAGCCTTTAAAAATTAATATCTAGACTTAGAAAATTAGGAAAATTATTTTAATTAGTTTCAAGTGACCAGGAAGCCAATTGTGACATTTTAGTGTGTTTTTATAATTCTACAATTTTTATGATTTTTAATTAATTTTTTAATTATTTAAATGTTAAAAAATAGCTGAAAAATGAAGTATTTATTTTAATTTTAATTTTATTTTTATCAGGTTCCTCTAGTCATAAAAAGCTCCCAAAACCAATTTGGTGATTTTTTGAATTATATTTTAATTATTATAATTATTTTAATGCCAAGAATGCAATTTCATTTAATTAATTCATTTGAGTGACCAAATTAACTCTAATTGACTTGAAATTTTTATGAAGAGCCCCTCTAACATTAAATCATAGTGGAGAATGATTTTTATGTCATTTAAATGGGTTAAATCAAGTTTATATTTTTCTTAGAGTATTCTGACCACAATGAACCTATCAAAACAAATTGTGTATTTTTCTAATGAGTATTTTAATAATTATACTTTTATACCAAAACAGGGACCATTAATTTATAAATTAGATATCTCTAGTTAGAGATGCCTCGTGACCTTGGAAAAATCAGAGGAGATACCTAACAACAGAGACATCAAAAGCCCCATGATCCCATGCCATGGTGAAATATCCATGCAAATGGAGAATCCAAATAAGAAAAATACCATTTAATTAATTAAAAATCATACATGCATCAAATGAACATGAAACCATTTCCACATTGTTCTCCTCTGTTCGCTGAGTAAGAAGATATTTTTATTTTATTTTGGTGATTTTTCTACACCAAGATGTGCATCATCTAAGTTTTGATATTTAAATAAATCAAGAAAATCATGATTTATTTACTTATCCAGCTCAGCGCCAGCGCATCCTAGATAGCTCTGAACCGCGCACGCGCCCGCTTCTGGTTGGGTGCCGCCAACTGAGTCAGCCTGCTATACACGCACCGAGACTTCATCCAACGCGATCTCAGTCGTTTGTCCGACACACGCGCGTTCCGCCTTTCCGTCATTGTCCCCAAGTCCCCCAACCCGTGAACCGTCCAACTTCTAGTCTTAATATATCGCTCGATACGTAACCAAATTAAGTGAGGTTTGTTCCTATCAATTCGTTTTGACTAGGAGAACATATCCATACGGTTAATCAAGACTTAAATTGAGTTTATGAGCATGAAGAATCAAATGAAGCTCGGTTAAGAGTTATGGTTCAATACCTTTCCCCAAGGGGTGTGGCCTCGATTGGGTGCTTCCAAAAGCTTGTTGTGAGTCCAAAGAGCTCCTAGATGAAGCCTCAAGTCGTGGTGAAATGCCTAGGTTTGAAATCGACCAAGGCCGATTTAGGGGTTCAATCAAAGTCCACCCTAGGATGGTCTGGTGATGGGGCTTTTATGGGGGATCTTCCTCTCTCACTCAGAGGATGGTGTGAGTGCAATTAATTTGGATTTGGTGGAGTCTAGAGGGGTGTCCTATTTCGGGATTGATTTTGAGCTCCAAAATTGAGCTCAAGCAGTGGGTTTGAGGACTTGAGGATGGTTGGGTTGAACTCAAGGGGTCTTGAAGAAGCTCTGGGAGCAATTTGATAGTCTCACCAAGGAATTTCAAGCTCCCATTAGAAGCAATTGGTGGGTGGAAAAACTTTCTTAGGTGGAGGGAAGAAGAAATCAAGTGTCCAATTGTAATGAGTCAGCTTGGATGAGTTCAATTGTGAGTTTTGGCCTAGGTGGAGCATTTAGACTTAGGTTTTCTGGCAGCCAAGGTGGGTCGGCTGACCAGGGAGGTCAGGGCTTGGTTTTGGTGAAGTCAATTGGTGTTGGCCATATGTAAAGGCATTGAATTGAAATGGAATGGGGGAAGAGCTATTTTGGGTCAAATTGGGTCAAGTCATGGTTTAGGGTTGGGTTCATTCTCCAAGGAGGGTTTGGATGCTGAGGGAAATCAAATGATTCAGCTGGGTTAGCATGGTGAGGTCCCTATCCAAGTGATTTGCCATAAGTATGAGGTTTGGGTGTTTCATGAAGTGGGTTAAAAATGATTTTAAGGATATTTGAAAGTAGTTTATCACCTTGCCATTAATAATATGGTGATGTGACATGGCTCTCATGGCTCACCTATGGCTTGGGAGTGACTTCATGACTTGTCCTTGGCTTGATCAATTTGCATGTGAAAGAATTTTGAATTTATTTGATTTTTTTGGTGAAGTTTGACATGATGCTTGATTTGAAATGTATTAATTAACCAAACCAGGGGTTTGGGGTATGTGGGAAGGTGTGTGCAGGCTAGCTTAACCAAAACCAGACCACCCAGGGTTAGTCCTAAGGTTTGACCATCTTATAGGAGACTCCCCTTGAGCTCCTCCATACTGACATACCTCCATACTGACCCCACCTACTAAGTGCTAGAGGTCAGGACCAATATATGAAACTTTAAGTTGAGCAGAGAAGAGTGTAGAATTTATAATAGTGAGGGTTCTTTTTATAATCCTCTAGGAATAGTCAACAGGAAAGTCCTATGGCTAGACCCTTGGCTACTAAAGAGAAAAAAAACTAGACCTCAACAAAAAATGAGGTCAATACATACATTCATCGATTACGACTTGCATTTCTAGGGATATAAGTACTCTGCCAGGATAATCGATGTTCGTTGTGGCTACAAAAAAAATAGTACTTAAGACATATATAAAGTTAATTTAACAGGTATAAAAATCTATATAGAAACTCATTTCATCATACTACTATTGTCTGATCCACTATCGGAAAATGCTCTTGAAGTTCGTCACCATGTGATTTTATTGGTTCTTCTACAAGGGCTGAGCTATCTACAACAGGAAATTATTATTTGAAGGCCCATTCGGCCTGACTATCTACAATTGGAGTTGTTATTGTTTCTTCACCATGGAATTTTACTGGTTCTTCTACAATGGCTGAGCTATCTACAACAGGAGAAATTATTATTTGAAGGCTCTTTTCGGCCTCGGCCTGACTATCTACAATTGAAGTTGTTATTGTTTCTTTACCATGAGATTTTACTTGTTCTTCTAAAATGGCAAATGCATCTACATGTTCGATATTTACAGGGAACTCCTCAAGCCTTATGACGGGAGTCTCCGGAAGAGCTTCTGAGGGCTGAACATCCTTTTTGGTTTTCGTCTTTTATACTCAAAACCAACATAAGGAGAAGCCAAATTTCTATTTCTTCTACTTCGTCAACCCTTCACCCTTGCAATTAAGCTGCTAACGAAGTGCTCATGGGTTCCTTATTCTGGCAACTCAATCCCTTTCTCACTAAGGGATGATTGATAGGTTCCCATTTCTTTCAAATCATCGACCGCTTCAACAGGAGATGGTTGTCGGGTTCCACATTCGTTGAATCCAATGTTTTCATCTATAGGAGAGGATAGCTGGGTGTACTTCTTTTTCAACTCTCTGCCTTTGTCAACATTTGGTTGCCCTGTTTTTTCAATACTGCTATGCAGTCCTTACATTGTCTCTTGTATTGTTAAGACTCCTGTATTTATTGTATTGAGTGCTCTTTGGAATTCCCTGAACCATTTCTCCTGAACTCTAAGTAGCTCAATGTTTACTTCAAGGCTTTGATTGAATCTATCTTTTGCTGGCTCTTGGGTGATGTCGCAAGAGAGAAACGCTCCCACATCATATTGCACTGGTAATTGTGGTTTGGCTTGAGCTTCTTGGTGCGGGTATGCTCTTTCCGGACTGGATAATCTTTCTTCAGGATTGGCCAGCAAATGACGTTCATCCTCTTTCAAATCAAAGAATTTATCATGAACCTACAATTTAATTAAGAATTATAAGACGTTAAAAAACTGTAGCATAATGCATGAATACAACAAGAGCTAAACAAGTATAATTCTCCAAACAACGAAAGTTACCCATTGATTTAAATCACTTGTGCTGGACTGAGCCTCTTGAAGGCTGTGCCAAGTTTCGACGAATTCCAGCTTACATCGGTTGGTCACCTCAACATTCTGGGTCTGGCCTCATGATTTGCAGGAGTGAACAAAGTTGTATGCTCGTAAAGCCATAGTTGTGTAAAAGTACTGTCATATGATGCTTTGTACAAAATTAATGAATTTTATGAGGCTCATATAATACACTTACCGTCAGGAGATAAAAAAAACTATTTATATATCCCAAAGAGCAATTTCGCCTTATTTTAATGGCTAGTGCATTGATTTGTTCCATGAGAAAATCATATAATGCTGCAGACCAATTAAAGGAGCTGAATGTTTGTACGTTCTCAGCAAAGAAGTAAAGCTCCTTGGGAACACTAAGGTTACTAGAAGGGAAAAATAAGTTTGATAATAAAAACTTTAAAAATAATGCATTAAAAGGTGTTGAGCACTCTCCGCTTGAAACATTCAAAATCTCATTCTTAATTTGGTATGCATCCACACTGGAAGATGGAGATTTTTTCCACCTTGGCAATTCTCCTCTGTTCGGCATGCCTATCAGCAGGGCAATCTCATCAGAGCTTGTTCTGAGATCTTTCCCGCCCATTCTGAATACCATTGGCTCATATTGTCAACACTTTAATATTTGTAGTGTCAGAACATTGTCTTGCAGATAAGGGGGTAGATCAAAAAATTGATCTTCATTCAATAAGCTCAAGCTATTCCATCTCTCCTCTGATAAGCCAAGCTTAAACTTATCAAAAACATCTCTTACAACGTATGGACGACACCTGCAACTGAAGGACCTTGGGTTCACAAACTTGCAAAAAAATTCATGCAAAAAATATAGCCAATTAGCTATCTATAAATCATTAACACGAATAAAACAACAAAAAATACACCTCACCAGCATTAAAGGGATGAAGATGTTATTCAAGTTTTATTAAGGTGTTCTTTTAGTGTTCTTGAAGTGTTATTGAAACATTATTATGATTTTATCATGATTTTATTATGGTGTTATTGTAGTGTTATTATGATATTATTATGATATTATTATAGCGCTAGTGTTATTATGGTATTATTGTGGTGTTATTATGATATTATTATGATATTATTATGATATTATTATGTTGTTGGTGTTATTATAGCATTATTTTGGTGTTATTTTGGTAATATTTTAGTATTATTATGACTTTATTACAGTTATAAAAAAAAGTATTGAAATATCACCGAACTGCAATGCTAGATTTTCAGTGTAACTACAAAAAGAAAAGATATTACTTTGATGCGCTTTCATCACTCTTGAGCTCCTTGGTGTTCTTCATCTCTTTTCCTTCTTCTCTGTAGTTTCCATCTTCTCTGGCACTTCGGTCTCTTCGGTGGGGTGGTTAGCTTCCATTTTTGTGTGAAGAGGGGACTCGAACGGGATGAATGACGATTCCAAATGCAAACCCTGGAACATGCAGCGATTTCTCTTGCAGATGAGGGGGGGATGGAAGAATACGAAATGAACAGCCCATGCTTTGGTTTACCTTACCAATGTCGTTTTATTTTGGTAGTTTAAATTCAGCTCGATTGGGTGGGGTTCGGGCTGGCTCGACGTGATTAAATGGGAGGAAAATGCCAAAATTTGCCTTTTTGTTTTGTTACACGTTGGGTAGGGCCGGGCCGCATAATTAAATGAGTTTTTTTTAATAGGAGTGGGACCCACACATACATGTGTATGCGCTCAGTTGAAACAAGGTAGCATTCGGAAATATTTTTGTATCCGGACCCGGAGTCCAATGGAAACTCAACACAAGTGGCAAGTGGTTCCCACATCTTTTTTAAAAAACACTCCTAGCCATTACAGTGGGGTTCATTTGCCACAGCCCTAAACCCTAAACAAGTTTTCATTGGACTCCAAACTCAAATTTGCGTCCGGAGAGTCTGAATGCAATATTCCCTACCTTCGAAGCAAGACTGACGATTGAACAACACCTGCAAGTGCAAGTGGTGTCATAAACTTATATTTTCATTTTTCTTCATTTTTATAATAACAAACTTAATAAAGTTTAATAAGTTATTATAGATGGCGACACCGGCATCAAAGGAAGGGTTGTTGAGAAAGGGTATGTGGGGGCGGGGGCGGGGTGTTTCGAGGATAACCACCACTTTGAAATGAGATAAACTTGGAGCACAAGTCGCCTTGAATACAAACCTAGAAGGGAAAATAGAAAAATTTTGTCGACCTATCTCACAAAAATACTATGAAAAACTGAAATCTAAACCCTAATACAATTCATATATAGAAAATGACTAGAAAAAAATGAAAGCAAAGGAGAGAACTTGTTAAAAACTGGAAAGGAATCATAAACGGGGCCGCTCGGTTCGGCTTTGCGCCGTTTGCATAAATCAGGTGCGCATGTAGGCACGGGATTGCAGAAAGCCCGCTTTTGCTCTTGTAGCAGGAGATGCCCACATCATAGGCATTACGATTGCACTTGAAGAGTATTTTTCTTAACTAATGTACAACTTGTTCGATACAATACTATAGTTTCATGGTTCTCTCACAATTTTATTTTTTTATTTTGAATTTGTGTGCTTCTTGGTAAACATTTGCATTGATGCACAACACACTAGTTTAACATCATATGTGAGCAAAACATTGATGGACATCATTGCATGGAATTTTCGTAAATATTTGCGTGCTTATAATTTGGATATGCGTTCACATGTACTAGCCACTTCTACTTTTGTTTGGATAAATGTATAAATGTTAAAAAATTGTGCTATTTACTTTTACTCCATCATTTGGCATTGGTTAATGGTCATGTGTAGAACCCACGTATTTTCTAACACATACTTCATGACCAATGTCATATTGATATTTAATGAATATTGCCCTTCTGTTTGCTTAGTTACTTGCTATTGCATGGTTTTACAAAGATCTAATGTCACGGTGACACTTACTCATTACATTGAAAATCTCACATCTATTCACAATTTGAAGTAAAGAATCAAATTAATCTTGCCTTAAGTCACATTATAACATACAATCTTGCGTCAAAATATAACCTTGGCTATTCAAATCAATGTAATTGTTTTTTGCTCCCTTCTCAGATCATGTATTGTCATACTCAATTAGGGGAGAATTATAAATTTTGACAGTAGTAAGGAGAAAAAGAAAATAGCAACAAGACCACCTTTTCCCTAAAAACATCCTGCATATAAATATCCTTAGGATGCTTAAATATAGAATTCTTCGCATCCACATATTAGTTAAGAAGATGAGAAGTGGCAGAAATAATAGTGGCAACACAATGGCTATTATGCTCGCTTTAAGGGCAATATGATTATGCTCAAGATTTTTGGTATTTCCCGCCAGGTCCACCGAACCAGTGACATTCTATAGCTTAGCTAAATTCTTAGTTCATTTTGTATTTTTGTATTCATACTTGTGTCATTTTTTATATGTCAAACAATTGTGTTTTTAGAATATTAGAAGCAACTATCTGTAGAATATTTAAAAAAATCTAACATCAGCCAATACTTACATGTTTTTAAAATTATGCTCAATAACGTTTAGCAATAGACTTACGTGTTTTTATTTTATAAATTACTTGGTTGCTTGTTTTATAATTTAATATGCTCACATTTTTTATAGATTTCTCTTTATTTAGTGGAAATTTAGGCTATAGAATATGCACAAAGTTGGAGGGAACAAGTTTTACCCCAAAACTTTTATTTAGAATATGAGAAGTAACTGATTTTAAAATATTTTGAAAATTCTAATGTCAAGTAATATTTTCATATTATACTCACTAATGACTAACAACATATTTAGATTTTTTTTTATAAATTGCTTAGTCCCTTGTTTTATAATTTAATCTTCTCATATATTTTATATGAGGTAAATTTTACCTTAATCCTTATCTAGAAATCAACCTTGTTTCACTTTCTCAAAAATGGGAGTTTTCATCCTCATGAGGCTACAATTGTAACTATGATTTTGATGATCATAAGTATACATTGGTATGTGCTTATATAATACTAAATGCTGATAATTTTAACTGAAGTTATTGCATATGTGAGCTCAGTAACTTCAAATGAAGCTTAAAATTATAAATCAAATATAATGGGTATACAAAAAAACATTTATTAAAGTGTAGCTGTTGACCTAGTTTTCCCTAATGAACTAGATTGATATCCCAAAATCAAGCTTTAAGCAAAAATGACTTATTTATATTTAGTCATGAAATTCTTGTATTCATTATGTTGTGGAAGTTAAGATGATTAACACACATATAATTAAAATAGAAAATTAATTTAATCAATTACTATTTAGTATTGGAAAATCCATAACTAGTTATTTTGTATGAAATTGGATCATACAGTACAATTAGTTTTGCTTTCAAGCTCAAATTGATTAAAAAATCTTGATTAAAAACCAATCTTGATGCATGATTAATTGATTCTAGAATTGTATTGGATGATACATATCATATTATTTGATATGCTTTATTCAAATTTAAATTGAGATGATCGATCGAGGATTAAAATATTATTTCCTTTGGTTGCACAAGCAAACAAAAGTGGATACTAAAAACTTCAAATGAAAATATTTTCACAAATCCTATTGATAATATGACTATGCAAATAATAATAAAATTCCTTAAAAATCAGCCAAAACTGACAAAAAAAAAAAAAAATTAAAACACTCGCATGTTCTCTGGTGTGCATCTAAATATTCAACCTTTTGCGTCCAAGAATGTTGCGCGGGCAACGGGCTAACTTGCCTATAGGGTGAGGTCGTCAGTCCCACAATTTGACTAATTTGATCTTCCTACCTATGAAGAATAGAGTCGATAGAATTGAGCCTCCATTGATCTAATCCGGTCCTCCTCCTTCTAAAGACTATTTTAAAATTATACTTCAAAGTCTAACTTGAATTCAATTATTTCAATTACTGAACTCAATTCTCTAAAAACGGAATAGGGTCGACGGGGTTTAAAGATAAACTATTCCCCAATGATGGCTGGTTTGATAGTAAATCTCAATCCGGTGGGTCTATTTTCAAAATTAAATCTCAAAATCTATTTCTAAAACTCAAATAATATATATATACTATGAATCTGATTCTCTTTGAGCAGGACAGAGTCAATAGGGTTCAAAGACATCAATCCCTGATGATGGGCATGCTCAATGCACATCTCAACTGGAGGGGTCTCTTTTTAATTTTTTTCTCAAAGTCTATTTTGAATTAATTATTTCCATAACTAGTCCCGATTATTTGTAAGTGAAACAGAGTCGGCAAGGTTTAAAGATAAATAATACATTGATGATTACCGAGTTGATAGAAAATTTCAACCAGATGAGTTTATTTTAAATTGTCTCAAAGTTTATTTCAAATTCAATTATTTCATTTATTGAACTTGATCCTCTATAAGTAGGAGAGAGTTGACAAGGTTCAAAGATAATAATTTCTCTAATGATAGTCGTGTTGATAGCCAATCTCAACCGAATGAGTTTATTTTAAAATTAAAATATTTTAAATGATAAAATAAATAATATTTAAATGAAAAATTATGCTACTTAATTCTTAAAGCAAAAATTTATCCATGAGGTAGACAAATCTAATATTGACTCGAGCTTACAAAGAGCCAATATCATTTCAAGCATACTACTAAATTTAGGCTCAAAACAATTCTTATGCCAGTAAGGATGTGACCCGAGTCCTTTATTCTCGTGATTCTTGCCGCCAAATGACACCACGAAGAAGCGATTATGACTGGAGCTCTCTGACCGAGTGATTTGCAACCTAATAATACCATTATATTACGGTCACGTCTGTAGACTGTATGTTTCCCAATGACAATTTATCATTTTGAGTATTAAATCATAGGGTATATTTGATAGAACAAAATTTTTTCTATAAGCTAAGGTTGACTTAGTTCCCTTAGACCATTTGGACGAAACAACCCATGATTGCTGACAATGATCCTTTAGTCAGGTTGGGTCAACTTCCTCCACTGACTAAATAGACCTGAGACCATGACAATTCAGGATGATGAACCTTGGGATATTGATCGGGTCGTCGTCACTCCCCCACCATTCGCTCTAAGCTCACGATAATGATAATTTTTATAATTGAAAATCTCAAATTTACTGCTAATATATGCTTAGTCCGAATACTTAACGCCCAATGACTAGCTTTAATTGGAAGTGCTCTAGGGGCTTGCTTTTATGGGAAACCTCAAACCCCAGATCATAAAGTCCTAGCAAAATGATGGAGAAATCTCTAGGTAGTGTCTGATCTACTATCTCTTCTGCCTTCTGAAAATTTGACCCGGAACACACACACTCCGTGTTAAGCTCTCGACGAGAGTCCATCTTTTTGAATCTTTGGAGCCCACAATAACATTAAGCATATTATTTTGCAAAATATCTCATGTAGGTTTCCTTTTTGGTTAATCCTTCATTTTTCTTCCAAATGTAAACTCTAAACATTACTTCAGATTTAAATTCATTTTAAATCTAGACATTCATACAAAATATAAAGGTTACCAGTAAAATTTTACCTCAATTTTTTTTTTCTCTTTTGCAAAATCAAAGATCCTTTTTAAACCTTTGATTTCTCACAACATTGTAATAAAGAATGATATTAATACTACAAATAGACATAAATTTTAAATTTTCATTTTAATAACTTAACCTTAAGTTAATCGGCCTTGGGCAAACCGAGCTATCACAGACTCAACATGAGAGCACACACTCAGTGCCTAAAATCAACCCGTGCAGATGACGTCGTTCGAGTCACCTCCTCTAGCGTCGGTTGCCTTCTCCGCACGCACATTCTGCTCGCCCTACGAACTTTGTCATCCTAGCACATGAGATGTCGTTTTTACAATTTTGTAAGCATCTTCACCATTGGTTTTGTCTGTCACTCGCACACAAACACACCACGCTGTCATCCCTTTGTGTTGTCTCTAAATCTTGCCTATACCGCTTGTTTCCTTTTTTTCTCAATCACTTTCTAGGCTTCGACAATATGAGCTTCATTCGTCTTAGCTGACTATTCTATCTCTCCCTCTTTGTTTCATTCCTTCGTCTCCTACTAATGAAACTTCCTTGTTGAGATATATATATATATATATATCTGTAGGTACTCGTACCGTGAGCAAGTTCCATGGCCTGTTGGTAGAGCAGCCTCTCTGAAGGTCGTAAGTCCCCTCAGGTCACGGGTTCAAATGTGGTACTCGAATATTTAGCACACCTAGGGATGACCGGGGCTCGTCTAATAGCCTTCAGCCATTCCTTAAAAAAAATGTATGTATTTATGTATGTATATATGTTTATTGAAAGAAAGAACTATTATTGATCAGTCAAAAAGACAAAAAGATATAATAAAAAATTGGTTCTTGCAAAAGATTAACTTAAGTTGTCCCCATGGACTAAAATTCTGAGTTCATCATAAATAGAAACATCCACGGATGTAGCCGTAGCAGTAGCTGAAGCACCAAATTCAGCTAAGAATAGGGCTATAAGCGAGCCGAGCTCGAGCGAGCTCAGGCTTGGCTTGTGTCGGCTCGTTCGAAACTCCTTGTGTTCGAAATCGGCTCGTGAAGAGTGTCTTTGTGCTCTGCTCGATTTAAATATTTTTGTTCGTGTTCAGCTCGTGTTCAGCTCGAAATTGACTTTTTAAAATTAAATTGAAAAAAATAGATGTAAAGTGCTGAATTTGAACATGGACCAAATGTATGCAAAAGAAGACACATAAACACATTACCACACAAGATGTTACGATTTAAACCTAGATATAAATATATGTAATATATTATTATATAACTAATGTATATAATATATTATTATATAAATAATTATATAATTTTTTATTTCGAGCTAAAAAAGAGCCGAATACGAGCGAACAAAGAGTTGTTCGTGTTCGGCTCGTTTGCTTAACGAACGAACTGAACACGAGCTACCTAATGAGCCTAACACGAGCTGTTCGCGAACAACGAGCTTTTTTGATAGCCCTAGTGATCATGCTCTCCCGCAAGCGGCTAGTTTGTCCAATGCAAGTATTAAAAATAAACATAGTCCATCTCAATTACCAAAAACCATAACTTCAGTCTGTAAGCCATTAAAAGACGATAAAAAAACAATCATAAGTTAGCAAAACTGGCTGAAATGGGAAGATAAGGGCCAGAGAAGGTAAGTAGACAGTTGCCATCATGGTCTCTAAAGATCCCAACAACTCCTGCAGTAGAAAATTTGAAGCTCCCATCCACATTTTCTTTCACAAAATGTATAGGAGGTTAATGCCACAAAACCAGCTAAGCTTTTGGTCTGTCTCACCTTTGGCTGACCTGTAAGATTTGTTAGAAGCCTGTCCATTTCTAGATTAAATTTATCAGACTTTCTATATTTCAGTCCGGATGTTATCAGTTGAGTGTTGATCGTTTTGTTGTTTTCTATAGTGTCTTTCCATCCCGATGAACCAACAACACATGATAGGTTTCAGGCTTTGAATATGAATAGGATTGTTCCTCCATGTCCAGCTATCCATGCATTGTTGCAGTGATTCATACCCACTGTTGGGCATAAAGTATTAAAAATTTGGCAAAATGTCTATAGCTATATTATTCTTGTAGCAAGTTTTTTCTTTTCTATGAGATAACCATCAGAACTACTAAGTTGGTAAAAAAAAAAAAAAAAAAAAAAAAAAAAAAAAAAAAAAAAAAAAAAAAACTATAAGGATTCCATCTCTATAATATTCAATGTTGAAAAGTTTTGATATTACATTATATTAAGTAGTTGCAAAAGATTATTTATGTTTCTAGTGGCGGGGTTGTAATAATGAGCGATCAAGTAGTCATTAAAAGGAGTGAACATTTTAGATATCTCGAGTCTATTGTTCAAAGTAATGGTGATATGATGGGGAATGTTATTATTAGAATTCAACTTGGATGGTTGAAGTGGAGGAATGAATCGGGGCTATTGTGTGATAGAAAACTACTGCTCATACTTAAAGAAAAAATTTATTAGATGGTTGTGAGACCTGGTGCAGATTGTTGGCATGTAAAAAGAAACATTAAATTAAGCTAAGTGTTACTGAGATGAGAATGCTCAGGTGAATGAGTGGCTGTACACTTAGAATTAAAAAGTGAAATGAATATAATTGTGAAAGGGTTGGAGTAGCTCTAGTGATAGACAAGATTAGAGAGAGTTGTCTTTGAGGGTCACATTAAATGTCGACCATCTGATGACCCAATCAATCTAGGTTTGACTTATGTTAAGAAAGGTAGAGGGAGACCTATAAAGAATTGGGCATTTTGTATAAAAAATGATCTTAATATGTTAGAATTAAATGAAATTATGTCACTCAATAGACATATTCGAGAAAAGAATCATGCAGTTGACCCCACTTAGTGCGATAAAGGCTTTGTCGTTGTTGTTGTCTTAACAACCCTGGGATAATATATCTTTTCTTACTATTTCATTTGTTTCAGTTCTTCTTTTCTATACTAAAATTTGTTACTCGTCTACCATTGTTCTAATTTGTTTCCATTCATGTATATTTTGCTCCTCTTAATTCATAATGCTTTTTTTGTTTCACCTTATGCAAAACTATCTTTTCTAAGTTTGAAGTATTAGCATTCATCTCTTCATTCAAGATCGGGCATTCGTCTCATTGCTTGATGGCTTTTAAGGAAAAGCGCTCTCTGTAGCATCCCTTATTAATAGTGATTGCCTGCAAGGTGTGGCAGCTATGGGTTTGCATTGTCTTACCCTCGGTTCTAGGAGAGTGTTTAGCTAGCCTTTAGTAACATTGATATCTATATAATTTTTTCCCTCCGGACCATTTTTTGCTGCATGAAGAGGCTGAAACCACAACCTTTAAGCCTTTGTTATGTCCGTTCGATTCATTAGGAAACAAAACAATTCTCAGTTGTTTCTGGCTTATTTAATACTAAATTAAAAATAAATGTAGCTACTTATTATATGCTCTTTGTGAGGATCATTTAGCTTCTCAAGCCAAATTAGGTCGACTCTAATGCTTTAGTTTTTTTTGTGAAGTCTACTGGAAAAAAAGTCTATTTTAACTGTGCATTATGCTTAGTATAGGCAATATCTCAGGTTTGCTATCCTTCAAGGCCATTAAGTTGATCTTAATAGTGTTTTTTAGTTTTGAAAATATATAAATTCTTCTATATGATTTTTATACTTTTCTGGGTTTTGAATGGACTGACAAGTTTCTTGTGGCTGCACAAATTTCTTAAAAACAGTGCCATATTTGTGCTTCATAATTGTATTTATCACGCCCCGACTCGGGGTTTAGAATTAACCAAGACGGGTACAGACTGTCGGAGAGTAAAAACAATAAATTTTTATAACTAATATTTTAATAATGAAATATCTCACTAAAATTTTAACCTTGTTTTGAAATATTATCAAACTCAAGGTCAGGACTCCTAGCCAGAAGGGCCGGCATCACACCTAATATCAAGATTTCCCTCGATTTGGATTGACATCATGCACGTGGTCAAGATCTCTAAGTAACTCGGGTGACATCGTGTTTATATCGAGACCCCTGAGATGTTGAAGTGATCAATGATAAAGTTGAGTTAAGTTTGACAATCCAGAAAGAGCAAGTTTTAAACAAGCCTTATAACACGATTCTAAAGTCCAAATGTTCATCATTAAAACTCACTAAGATTTAAATGTCAAGCGAGAAAATTTGTGAAAATCTACAAGCCTTGGCAAGTTAAGTTGGAGAAGCATCAATTCTCTTATGCTCAAGTTTAGGACTCAGATGGAGCTTGTATTCAAGCCGAGATGTGGTCGAGTTACCGGCTTTTCTCTTCACTACCAACCAAGGCCGTGGTGAAGAGCTCCGTTGTCTGATGATGATAAAACATGAGATTATTTTCTGCTCAAGTTTATGACTTAGATGGAGGTCGGACTTATTAACCTGAGATGTGGTCGAGTTATTGGTTTGTATCTTCGCTACAAACCAAGGTCGTGATGATGAGCCCCGTTTGTCAATTTAATGACAAGAAATCACGAGAAAATTTTCTACTCGAGTCTACAACTCAGACGTAGGCCAAACTCACTAAATTTAGAGATGGTCGAGTTACTGGCTTTTATCTTTAATACCAACCAATGTTGTAGTGAAGAGCCCTGTTTGTCAGTCTGATGATGAAAAAACACGAGAATATTTTATGCTCAAGTTTAGGACTCAAACGAAGGCCATATACATTAAGCTAAGATGTGACCGAGTTACTGGCTTTTCTATCTATTATAAACCAAGGACATAGTGAAGAGCCCCGTATGTATGTATAAGGACAATAAATGCATAAGACTATTTATTGCTCTTGTTTAGGACTCGAATGGAGGTTGAACTCATCAAGCAGAGATGTGTCCGAGTTACTGGATTTTCTCTTCACTACTCACTAAAGTTGTGGTGAAGAACCCCGTTTGTCAATTTGATGACGACAAAGCACGAGACTATTTTGTGCTCACTTAGACGGAGGGCGGACTTATTTAGCCGAGAGGTGGCCGAGTTGCTGGCTTGTCTCTTCACTACCAGCCAAGGATATGGTGAAAAATCCATTAGTCAATCTGATGATTACAAAGCACGAGAATATTTTCTGCTCAAGTTCAGTACTCAAATAGAGGCCAGACTCATTAAGCCAAGTGCTAACTGAGTTACTGGCTTTTCTCTTCACTACAAGCCAAGGCTGTGGTGAAGAACCCTGTTTGCATGTATAATGACAACAAATGAATAAGATTATTTCCAGCTCAAGTCTAAGACTCAAACGAAGGCCAGACTTATTAGCCAAGTTGTGGTTGAGTTGTTGGCATTTCTCTTTGCTCCATTCACCAATCTAGTGATAACAAAAGCATAAATCTATTCATCTTAACAAGTTCAAGTGATATGGCTTCATCAGGTTTTCTCACCTGATCTAAGAATAAAGATAAAAGTCAAATGAGATGAACCTTATTATGGGGACATCAAGCTAGTCTTGACAGGAGCAGTTTTCTTCAATAAGTTTGAACAAATAGTAAGCATCGACTGAAGGAACTTTTCATCTTCAGCAATTCTGATGAGGTGTGAAGAATAAAACTAAAATAAGCTAGTTCAAGCTTTATATCAAACTAAAAGCTGACATCAGATTTTTCTTTGCTGTCAAGACAAAGGGACTGCATATATTTTTTGGGTCGACATCCATCTCTAAGTCGAGATCCTCAATTTAGTTCAACCAACGTCAGAATTTTCTTTCTTATCAAAATAAATGGCTGCTTATTTTATTTGGATTGAAATCGAGCACTGAGCTGAGATCTTCAAATATATTTCTCTTCTGTTATTTGGGTTAACATCATCCTCGTGGCCGAGTTCCCCAAGGACTCCCCATTATCAAGCATGAGTGTACATCATTTTGGGTGACATTACGCGAAATGGCGAGATCCTTAAAAGTACTTCATGCCATTGAAACCCCCCTGTAAGACGGGGCATTTTTTATTTAGCTTGTTCATGGAATAACATATTTTTACGCGAAAATTTTCAATCATTAGAGATTACATTGTGCTGAACATCAAGATTCCCAAAATTCTTCAATCATTTGGGCTGACTTCATGTTAAAAGTCGAGATCACTGTACGTCTTTCAAATTAATCACTCCATTGTCAAGCATTGGTATATATCGTTCGGGTTGACATCGAATTCAAAGCTGATATCCTTAAGTGCATAAATCATTGTAGACCTTCCATCTCCAATTGTAGTGGTAAACATCGTGCATTTTACCAAGATATCTTCCACTTGGGTTGATATAGTGCTCATGGCCAAGATCCCCAAGGATTCAAAGGTTCAACAATTGAGAAATTCTCAATCTGTGTTGGCATTACGCTAAACCTCGAGATCCCTAGCATATCTCTTGAATGGTGAAATTACCTCATTATTGATTGAGTGCATCATTCAGGTCAACGTTATGCCCAAAGTTTAGATCCCTAAGCACCTCAAATGCTAAGATGTTAATCACCTGAGTTGACAAAACTGAGATCCTCATAATCCTTCAATCATATAAGTTGACATCATGTCGAATGCTGAGATACTTAAAATTCTTCAATTATTTGGGTTGACATTACGCCGAACACTGAGATCTTCATAACCCTTCAATCAACTGAGTTGACATTATGCTAAACATCGAGATCCCTAGCATATCACTTGAATGGTGGAATTACCTAATTGTTGATTGAGTCCATCATTCGGGTCGGTGTCATGCCCAAAGTTGAGATCCCTGAGCACCTCAAATGCTAAGATATTAATCACCTGAGTCGACATCATCGGGATCCTCAAAATCCTTCAATCATCAAAGTTGACATCACGTCAAGTGTCGAAATCCCCAAAATTATTCAATTATTTGGGTTGACATTCGCCGAACATCAAGATCTCCATAATTCTTAAATCATTTGGGTGACTTCGCATTAAATGTCGAGATCCATAAAAAGAACACTTCATGTCATTGAAATTCTCCTGAGAGATAGGGGGCAATTTTTTTAAATTTAGCTTATTTTGGTTAACATTATATTTTTATGCAGAATTTTTCAATTAATTGGGTTGACATCGTGTTGAACGTCGAGATCCCCATAATTCTTTAGTCATTTGGGATGACATCGAGTTAAATGCCAAGATCCCCGGATGTTTTCAAATATTGAAAGCACTTCATTGTTAAGCATTGGCGTATATCATTCGGGTCGACATCGAGCTCAAAGCATATATGCTTGAGTGCACCAATTACTGAAAACTGTTAATTCCTTATTGCAGCGGTATGCATCGTGCATTTCCCATGCATTAAAAGACATATTTTACCTTTTAAGATTAAAAACAGTAATAATTTTGATGTGATACAAGAAAATTAGGTGGTATAAATCTAAAAAGTAGAGTTTAAATGCATAGGAATTTGGAGGTATGTATGTAAATGCAACATTTATATGACATTTTCACCACATTTGTCTTTTTCTTTCTGACATCGTTGAATGAGCAGCTCTCTTATTTGTTTCCAATCTAGCATATCAGCATCTGATGTGCCATATCAAACTGCTGTAGCCGTAGTTAAACTAACCTACCAAAATGTTGATTCCTTCGAGGTGCTGCTATAGATTATAGTGAGATGTTTATTCAGCTTTCTGCTCTAGTTTTCTCACAATGTTTTTCTAAACATTCAAGCATTCGAGCGCAGGCCTTTAAGTGACTTTGTTTTTTATTAAATTTTGCACAAATTTTGCATAACCTTTAAATTCACTAGCACAGGCGCTTGTTACATACATGTTCAGTGATATTTATTCTATTTGAGAGTTTTATTATGCTATAATTTGGTGTTTTAATTTGGTGTTCTTTTACTTAATTTTTCAACAGCTTTGTAGGTTTATTATGACGTAGGACTTCGCTACCAGTTTGCAGGTAGCAAAAACAATATTTCTGCGTTGATTTGATGGCAATTTGCTACAAATGTAAGTTACATGTTCTCTCATTGTGGTCTGTGTTGAGTGGCAGGAGATGGCATCATGACGCATGTTACTGAATGCTTGCAGCTTTAACGTGGGCTGGTAGCTCCGGCCAAGAAGACACTCATGCTTGTGCAATACTGATGCCTGTATTATTCTGTACGATCTGCCGGACTGGCAGGAGGAACGATTTATTTTGAGACAAGATGCAGAGAGCTCACCATCCTTATGGAGACATTTGGGCTCGAGCTTTACAGACGTGCAGTTTTGTTGGAAATTTTATTAAAAATCTATGAAAACTAGTAATAATCTTTTGATGATTTGGCTTTTAATTTTGCCCTCCTTAAAATAATATTAGTAATAAATAAATACAAAAGAAGTTTCGACAAAATTATTTGGGTAACTAAAAATTTGTAACTAAGAAAGGTAGTTTTTTAATTGGTCGAGCAAGAATAAATCATCATGGTGTCATTGATCATATTCAGGTTAGCAAAAGCACTCGCTCATTGCGCCTCCATTTTTTCCAAGCTCATGGAGTGGAGCACTTTAAGTTTGTAGGTGATCGAAGCATTACTTGCGCTTTATTAGCTTTATTATGATTGTTATTTACGGTTTTTTTTTAAATTATATGCATATTTAAAAGGAATTACGATAGACTATTATATGAGCTTTCAACCACTCTTAATGTGCCTAACAATTCGAGTACTACCTTCTTAAGGCTAACTGTGCTAGAGGGGATGCGCACCTTCGATTTAAGGGGTCTTATACCGTGAATGCCAACCAATTGGCTGGGGTACACGACACACACACAGAGAAAATGTAATTTTGCAGTTAGCAGATCGTTCAATAACACATCCTAAGGAAGTAATAGAAGATGTTTTAGTGAAAATAGATCGATTTATCTTTCTTGTTGATTTCATTGTGCTAGAAATGGAGAAAAACAATGATATATCTATTATTTTGAAGAAACTTTTCGTAGCTATAAGAAGAGCAATGATAGATGTGCAGAAAAGAGAATTAACTATGCACGACAATGATCAAACAATTATGTTTAATATTTCAAAATTAATCATGTAAAAGGTAAAGATGATGAATGTTACAAAATGGATGTAATAAGATATCTAAGTGAATGTCATTTCAAAACAACTTTTGAAGAGAAATTTGAAGTGAAAGAGTTGGAACACGTGCAAGAAGAGGAATTAAAACAATTTGAAGATTTTTATAAGGAAAATTTGAATTATGTTCGAGAAAGTTTTGAAGTTTTGGACACGATAGAAAAAATTATATCTTTTTGTCCATCGATTGGAAAATCTTTTGAACATGAGTTGAAGTTACTTCCTGAACATTTAAAATATGTCTTTTTTAGTTAATTCCTCAACATTACCAGTTATGATTTCCTCAAATGAGAGTTTAATAAAAACTTTGAAGAATTATAAGGAAGACTTTGGATGGACAATTACTGTATTAAATGAATCAGTCCTTCAATTTGTATGCATAGAATTAACATAGAAGAGAATTGCAAATCTAGGATTGATCCTTAAAGGAGATTGAATCTTGTTATGAAAGAAGTTGTTAAGAAAGAAATTTTAAAGTGGTTAGATGTTGAAATTATCTACCCTATTTCAGATAGTGCATGGTTTAGTCCAATTCACTGTGTTCTTAAGAAAGAAAGAGTGACTGTGACTATGAATGAACATAACAAGATAAGTCATAGGGTGACGAATATGCATTGATTATAAAAATTAAATCTCGCAACTAAGAAAGATCATTTTCTACTACCATTTCTAGATCAAATGTTGGATATAGTTGGGCATAAATATTTTTTTTGGATGAATATACTGGTTGACACCAAATACAAATGAGGATCAATAGAAAACAACTTTTACCTGTCCTTATGGTTCATTTACTTTTAGAAGAATGCCCTTTGGTTTATGTAACACCCCTGCTACATTTCAAAGATGTATGATGACTATTTTCTGTGATTTAATTGAAAAAGGAATTGAAGTTTTAATGGATGGTTTTTCAGTGTTTGGGATCTCATTTGAATCATGTTTAAAACATTTATTGAGAGTTATTAAGTGCCGTGAAGAAACAAATTTAGTCCTTAATTGGGAAAAAATGTTAATTTATGGTAGTAGGAGAAATTGTTTTAGGACATCATATATCAGAAAATGTTATAGAAGTAGATCCTGCAAAAATTCAAGTGATTGTTAATTTACCTCACCCAACAAATGTGAGGGAAATTATGAGTTTTTTAGGACATGCTGGATTCTACAGGCAATATATTAAAGATTTTCAAAAATTGCTAAGTCTCTATGTCATTTGTTTGAAAAAGATGTAATTTTTAATTTTGATAAAGAGTGCCTAAAAGCTTTTGAGCTATTAAAAGAAAAATAAAAGAAATTTTGAGCTATTAAAAGAAAAATTAGTCGCTGCACCAATTATTGTTTCACCAGATTGGAAAAAACCTTTTGAATTAATGTGTGATGCTAGTGATTGTGCTATTTGAGTTGTTTTAGGATAAAAACATGATAAGATTTTCAAAGTAATTTACTATGCTAGTAAAACTCTTAATGAAACTCAAATTAGTTATACCACAAGTGAGAGTTGTTAGCAATATTATATGCTTTTGATAAATTCAAATCATATTTTATTGGAACAAATTGTATTTTGCATACAAATCATTTTGCTATTAAATATTTAATGAAAAATGAAAAAGTATTTAATGAAAAAGAAGGATGCAAAATCAAGACTGATACGATGGATTCTTCTTATGCAAGAATTTGACTTTGAGATAACAGATCGGAAGTGAGTTGAGAATCAAAGTGCTGATCTTCTATCCAGGCTTGAATTACAGGCTTGAATTAGAAAAATTAGAAAAATCACTGTTTTGAAAAATAAATTAATGAACATTTTCCAGATGAAGAATTGTTCAATATTAATGAGTGGCGTGTTTCATGGTAAGCCGACATTTTGAACTTTATTATTAATGATATTATACCCTATGGACTAACATATCAACATAAGATGAAATTTTTATCTGAAGCTAAGACTTATTTTTGGGATGAACCATTTTTATATAAAAAAGGAAATGATCTAATTTTTCGAAAAAGTGTGCCTTTAGAAGAAACTTATGAAATTATTCAAAAATGTCATAATTCTGATTTTAGGGGATATTTTAGTGTTGATAAAATAAAATACAAAATTTTGTAATCTGGATTTTATTGACCTACAATCTTTAGAGATGTTAACCCTTATGTCAAAACTTGTGATCGATGTCAACGAGTTGATAATATTTCTAGGATAAATGAGATGTCCCTCAATTATGTGTTGGAAGTTGAGATATTTTTTGTTTGAGGATTAAATTTCATGGGATCATTTATACCATCTTTAAAAAATTTATATATATTGATAACAGTAAAATATATATCCAAATTGATCGAAGTTGTTGTTTTATTTCGATTTGATGCTCAAAGTGTTGCAAAGTTTTTAAGAACGATTATAATTTGTAGATTTGGGATGCCAAGAGAGATCATAATTGACAAGGGAAGTCATTTCAGAAATGCAATAATGGAGAAATTATTAAAGAATATCATATCAACCATTACAATTTCAGAAATGCTGGTGAGAAAAGACTATTACAATTGAATGAGTTTGAAGAGATCATGAATGAATCTTATGAGAGTGCTAAGATTTATATAAAAAAAAGATGAAGAAGTGGCATGATCAGAGGATTCTTACTAAAAATTTCGAGCCAGAACAACAAGTTCTTATTTACAACACAAGGTTAAGATTATTTTCAAGAAAATATAAATCCAAGCAAACTTAAGCCCAGGTGGATGGTTCCATTTGTTGTGATAAAAGTTTATCCCTATAGAGCTGTGTATATCAAAGATCCTAAAATTGAGAAAATATTCAAAGTGAATGGCACAGGCTGAACTCCTATTTTTTAGGGGAGCAACTTAAATTAAATGATCTTATGCTGTTGGGTCAACCAGAATAAACACTGGTTACGTCGGGCTGAAGACGGTAAACCAAGCATTTGGGAGGCAACTCATAGCTATCAGTGTGTTTCTGTTTTGAATTTTATGTTGTTATGTTTGATTAAGAAAAATTATGGTAGTATTTTGAAAATATAATGATTTAGTGATGATTCTAAGACCTTAATAGATGACTTAGACATGTTAGAATGAGTATTTGGACGTTGAGCTAACCTGTGCTAAATTAAGCACCGGCGCTTAAGCGCCAACATTCGATGCTTAAGCGTGACAATTAACTAAAAGTGCTAAATTATGTTTCTAGAAGATTCGAACATGGTTTAGTGCGTTTTAACATGGTTTAGTGGTTTGAGAACGTGTCTAGTAGTTTTAGACTTGGTCCAAAGCCTACAAATAGTAGGGAATGAATAGAATTCTCACCCCACTTGAATTTTCACCCTACAGTCTAAGTTAAGAGAGAGAGAGATCTTGGAAAAATGTCTTCTTGGGAGATTGATATGAAGAAAAAGGAGGAAGCCATGAAGAAGAAGTTCATTAGTCGAAGTGCGCAAAAGTTATGCAACAGTTTCCTAGCCGTTAGTATAGAAGGAATAACGCAAAAGATCACAAAGATTGAGGCTGACGTGGTTTCAATTGAAGCGAAGGTGAATGAGACTAACACACATTTGGAGCATATTGTATGGCAACTTAAGATGCAGTTTAGCCATACAAGTTTTATAGAAGAAGCGAACAAGACTATGTACTTGAAAAGCAAATGGATTGAAGAAGACTCAACTAGTGTTTTTCACCACCGTCCGTTCTATCATTTCTATATTCCAAATGCCCCAAGAGAGACAAATGAAAGGCCACAATTCGTTCCACTGGAGGGAGAATGGAATCAAGTTCTAAGTTTAGTGTTTGTTTGTGTTAGGTGTTGTGATGTTAGTATTAAGTTTATTGTTTATTTTAAGTGTTTTTAATGTTTAAGTGTTTTTAATGTTAAGTTTGCTTAGTATTTGAAGTTTGTGCTTAGGAATTATCTCATCTAAGACTATTTGGATTGAAAAATTATGTATCACAAGTATTTTTTTATGAATTAATATAAGTGTTTTTTTGTGTGTAAAATTTTGTGTTGAATCGAATTAGTGAAAATTGGTGAAATTTGAGAAAGAGGAGAGTTGAAGGGGAAGAAATTAGTTATTAAGATTTATAAGACCATTTAGGGGTGGTTGACTTAGGCTAGATGTGCATTTCACTTAAAATCGAAAATACCAAAATTCGTGAACTGGCGCCTAAGCTCCAAAACCCCTTGCTTAAGCGCTGGACTGCCCGCATGTTACCAATTAGGTAGGCGCCTAAGAGCCAAACTAGTCGCGCTTAAGCGCCAGTTCACTTAAACTGGTTTGCGAATGGTTAAAGGTGAAAAGTTGAGCCAAAAAACACCATTTTTGACCCCTAAGATCGTCTTCTTCCCTTTGAGTTCACGACTGTGGATCTAGGGCTTCTTTTAAAGTGAAGATTTCATTGGGGAATCAAGCCAAATTTGCTAGATTTTATCTTCTTGAGGTAAGAGCTTCACTTCTATGTAAAGTTTTTTTTTTCATCATGTATTTTGAGCACATTAGGGATTTGACTGGAAATTACTATTCATGGTGAAAATTTGAGAAAAACTTATGGAAAATACATAGAAATGATAGTTTAAGCTTTTAGAAGTTGAGTTTAGTGATTTATTTTTGAATTTATGACTTATTGTGAATTTTATGTGATTTTTAGAAATGGTCCTAAGAATTTGTGGAGGAGGAAAGGGAAGTCCCACTTCGATTCAAGTAAGTTTGTTAGTTCAAAAGCTCAGGACAGATATACTGAAACACTGGAATTGATAAAAATGATCCTTGAGCGATGTTTCAATAATCTGGGTGGAGCAGTGAAAGATTTAATAGTTCGCCGACAGTGAGAACGATTTTGTTGTTTTTCTGCTGTGGCTGTAATTTTTGTTGTTCGAGAGTTTTATGCTAATCTCCCTGAAACTGATGAAGATCAGACATGGTCCGGGGAAAATCAGTATCTTTCTCCCCTGAGGTAATAAATTTGTTTTACTAGCTGCCCCCTAGTGTATTGTGTTTTTATTTGAATTATAATCTGACTGAGGAGGAATTGGATGAGATCATATCTTCATTATCTATGGGAAGAAGACTATGGAAGATAAATAATTGAAAGAAGATTCAATTTCCCTACTTCAAAGTTAGATGCCACATCAAAAGTGTTGCACTACTTTATTTCAGCTCGTCTGCTCTCAACCAATCACCTCAATGAAGTTATAAGAGATAGAACTACTTTGAACTATTGTATTCAGCAGTTCAAGTCATTCGACATTGGATCCTTGATCTATCATTAGTTCTGCTACAACTACCACTACTGCAGGTTTGGGATTCACATCCTTAATCTTTTCCTTATGTGAGCAAGTTGGTGTTAGATTCAATAGTTGGGAGGAGATATTGCAGCCTCTAAAGCTTATCACGAGCGTTAATGTAAAATCTTATTCACCACATTCGATATTTGGCTGGAGAGGAGGCTTTTCTAGAATTTCGATGCTTCTACTTATCATGCTTCTACCTCACGTGCATCCAAATCACAACGTCAGGCTTCTAGTTCAGATTCTCAGGCTCAACTAATGCAAAGGATGTAAGATAACATCAATTATACTGTGGATAAGATATTAAATTTGGAAAATTTTGTGGATCATATGGAAGGTTATATGAGAAGACATAGTGATTAAGAAGCAAAATTTCACTCATCTTTGGAAAACCTTATAAGGGGTGACCAAAGTGTAGTTTTTCCCTCATATCTACAATATCCCTCATATGAACCTACTGCTTTTTGGAATGGTGATGACAATGATGATGATGAGGAGGAAGATTAATTTGATTAGTTTAGTTTTAAATTGTGAAATTTATGCTGTACATTTTTATTAAACTGTTACTTTATTTTGTGTTGTACTTATTTAGACTGTCACTACTGTTTGTGTTTTGTTTTCTTAGATACTGTTGTGATGTATTTATGTTATTGTGAGTAGTTATATTTTGTTTTTTTGGTAGTGATTGTGTTAATTGTGATGTCTGGTGTATTTTCTTAGTTTGTGTTGAACTTAATCCTGAATATTAGAAATGTTTAGAATATTACTAACTTTCACTTAAGAAATTCATGTTTAAAATTTTCAATTTACCACCAGGTATTTTCTTCATGTTGCAGTTGTGAATTTCTGTTAGTATGTTTGTTTGCTTTCATGTTATCCTCCACCGCATAATAGTCTAATGAATCTCAATATGTTAAGGTAAGTTAAAATTTGTTCAATTAATTTTTTACTCCTGTTTTTAATTTTTGTACTTGTATATTTAGCGTATGAAAATTCCTGTGAGCATGTTATTTTTTAGTTTTCATTCCTGCCTATATATAAATATGATGTTAAAATGTTTTATCTTGTTAAAAATTTAAGTTTGGGGCGATGGAAAATAATTTCTCAATCTTGAACTTTATTTGTTCTCAAATGTGCTACAAATAAATTTGATTTTGACTTGAAAAAAAATTGATTATGTATATGAAGTTATATTAAGGAAGTAAAAATTTGAATATAGAAATGAGTAATAAAATTTATTTGAAACCTATAGTAATGAAGAAAAACTTAAAGTTAAAAATTGTTAGTGTAGAAATGATAAATATTGTGTAACTATATTTAATACCAGAAATTGTATTTTTGAAAAATATAGAAAGGTTAGATTTTATTTTCAATACTTAAATTTCTTTTACTAAAAATAATTTTCAAAATTATTATTATATTTTGAAGTAAAGGATATATATCAGAACTTTGCTTTAGAAAAGGAGAAGTGGAATTCAAAATCATTAAATACCTATCCAAATATAGTAATCCTCACCTGAAAAAGAAAAAGAAAAAGAAAAAGAAAGAAAAAGAAAAAGAAAAAGAAAAAATGAAAAATAAAAAGAAAAGGAAAAAGAAAAGGAAAAAAGAAGAAGAGCAAAGAAAAAGAAAAATATAAAGAAAAAGAAAGTTGAAAAATGGAGGAAAAGCTTGAAGATTAGTGTCTAATAAAAAATTGGTTCCACACTTGATCTTTTTAAAGTATAAGACTTGAGAAACTCTTAAGTTTAAGGATATAATATAGTAAGTATAATTATTCTTAGTAAAAACTTTTAAGTGGAGAGAATAGAATGCCTAAACTCTATATTTGGAGAGTTTACAAATATTTTTGAACTAGATAAGAACTCATATTTTCAGGCTTCTTTACATTAAAGATTTCTAAACTCTAAGTTGATCTCATGTACTAAAGCTTTTTTTCTAAATTGGACTACTATATTTTTAGATCAAAATTTTAGAATATCATAAAGAAACTCATTTACATAATCTACTTATTTTTGTTTTGAAAGATTGGAGTGTCACTTGAGGACAAATAACATTTTAAGTTTGGGGGATTTTGGTACAATTAAAATATATAACATTTATATACATATTTTTATACCTATTTTTGAGAATATTGTGCTTTAATGGAAGATATTTTTGTGTTTTTTTTTAATGGAAGATATTTTTGTGTAAGATATTTTTGTGTTTTTTCTTTCAGTTACAATCAAATGGATGAAAAATTGTGAAAGGAGTGAAAAAAGGATCAAATTTGGAGCAAAAATGAAGAAGGTGTACCAAAAAACTGTGGTGCCTAAGCGCCTAGAATAGCGCTTAGGGGCCAGGAAAACTGATAAGGTCGTGCCTAAGCGCCACATACGTAATGCTTAAGTGCCAGAGGTAGTTACTTAATGATTCAAAGAATTTTGACAAATTTTTGAAGGGGTGCTTGAAACAACTCTTGGTGAATGGACACAAAAATACATTCAATTGGATTTTGAAAGGAGAAAAATCCTGGAAGATTCATTGAATGTGGACACATTTTGAAATGACACCAAAGCACCTTTTGGAAAATTATAAAAGAGGAGTTTTTTTCTTTGTGACTACATTTGATTTCTTAGATAAGTTTTCACCAAGAGTTACCTACGCACTTAGAGAGACTCCTACGCCACCCACTTCAGAAGCCACCGACGCCTCACTCATAGATTAATTAGGATACTTTTTTAGAGAGAAAAAGGAGAGGAGTTTTAGTGTGTGAGTAGAGAGTATTGTAAGAGAAAGGAAGACAAAAGATTCAAAGGAACTTCAAGAGTTTGGTGGAGAGGATTTGAGATAAGTTTTTTTCTTTGTTACTACATTTGGTTTTAATTTAGACTGTTTGTTTGTTTACATGATTTCTACTTTTAAACTTAAGTGTGGTTGTGTTTTCTCCATGAATTCTGAGTAGTTTTCCTTATCTTTTTTTCTTAAAATGATAAGTGATTAAATGTTGGATGGAAGTTGTGTAAAGTATTAATCTTTAATGTTGAAATAAGTTGTGATGATTTTAAACCTTGTACTTCATTTACTTCTTGATTTGACCAATTAATTGTTAATATTTGTTATGAGAACATGTAAGATCTATGATGGTATTGTATCAGTCAACTAATGGTAAGAATCACATGAGATTATATGGATGAGAATGTAATTCTTTTGGTTAAGTGCAAATAAATAGGGAAATAAACTTTGAAGGGTGTAGAGTTAGAGGACTGTAGAGTGAAATGCTAAAGACCCCAATTTGGTTTAAAGTTTTAGATTTTAATATGAGATGTTAGCTCCCAGGTGAAGGGAGAAGCGGGAACTCTAGAGTGGGAGCTAGTATCACTTAGTCTGTCTTCAAGATTATTCAAACTTTGAATTAGATAATGTTCTTTATAGCATCTCTAGCAAGAGTAAATAATACTATTGCTCTTATTTGACACAACACAATTTGAATACTTTCACAATATAATTCTTATATTTTTTATTGATTCATGATAAGGAAAAAAATATTTTATTTATATTGTCTTCATCTTATAAATAGCTAATTAAATTTAGTTAGTTTAATTTATTTTCAATTATCAAAAACTACCAAAAAGAATCAAACTTTCATTCTTATTATAGCATCCATTATAGCATCCATTCTTATTATAGCATCCATAGTTTGAGTAAGAATATTTTGCAAAGTAGAATTTGTTATCTAATTTCTTTTGACTTATTTAAAGATTGAAATTCACCCTGTGGGTTCAATATACGAGGCTTAATCAAAAAGTCCTATATTAGTTGATAACGATATGCATATTTACGTAGTATCCCATATTTAAATATAATAATTGCATTCTTATTTGCTTCGAAGTCAATTTTTTGTCGTCGTTGCAAAGTAAGAAATATAAGTAAGAAAAATTAAGAATATAATCGCATACATTGTAGTACTGTCGTATAAGATTGAGATCAAGTTTTTGACTACTGTTGCCGAGGAGAGTAAAAAAAATTATGAAGAAATTTTTAGAAAGCAAATTTCTACTTTTAAAAAGTCTTATTCAAACTTTTAGATTTATTATAGGAATATTGTAGTGTTATTTTTGTATAAGTTCTTATTTGTGTGATTTTATTTTATGTTGTTTTATAGTAATGTATTCGTAGTTAGATTCTAAAAGAATAGTGTCCTACGATTCTGAATTAGAAAGAACTATTAGAAAAAACAAAAATAAGAATACAAAAAAAAATCAAAAATTTCAAGAAATGACAAACCAAAATAATCAAAATGCTGAAATTAATCAAGAATTTAGACCTTTAAGAGATTATGCAAACCCGACAGTAGATGAACTTCATTGTAGTATTCAAAAACCTGATGTAGTGGCTAATTCATTTGAACTTAAACCTATTAATATCGAAATAATATCAAATAATCAGTTTGGGGGAGCACCAACTGAAGATCCAAATTTATATCTTATCAATTTTCTAGAATTATGTGCTAATATAAATGCGTTGATGTTTCAGATGATGCTATAAAACTTACAAATTTTCCTTTCTCATTGAGGGATAAGGCTAAGATATGGTTGAATTCGTTAGCACCTAGATCTATCAGAACTTTGAGTGATTTAGTGCAGAAATTCCTTGATAAATATTTTCTATCATAAAAAATAGCAAAGTTTAGAAATGATATTACATATTTTTGTTAGTTTGAATGAGAATCTATTTATGAAGCATGAGAACGATTTAAAGAACTAATGAAAAAGTGTCCACACCATGTTATACCAGATTGGTTAATAATTCAAAGCTTTTACAATGGATTAACTGGGTTTCAGTGGTGAAATTAGGGTTTTACAGTGGGCATGAGGGGGTGAAAATGGTTGGGCTGAGCTTCTCTGGGTTGCTAGAAGGTATGGGAGAATTTTGGCAGAGTTTTGTTAGGGTTTTTGCACTCTTCTCCCCTTGGTTGTGGGGGTGGTCTTATTTGTGGAGGAGGCTATTATGGCTATCAAGGCTAGCTGTGGTGGAAAGGGAGGTTCTTAGGTGGAGGGAGCAAAAGCTCCAGTGACCAATAGCAATGGGACAACTCAGGGGGTTCAATTTTTGGTTTTGACCATTTGGGGCTTCTCGGCCATGGTGTTTTCCAGTGGCTGAGGTGGCCAGCCGACCATAGTTAGGTCACCTCTCAGTGCGGTGAAGTCAGGGGCCCTGTGGAGTCAATTTAATTTGGTTGAAGTGAGGTCCAAGGTGAATATCTAAGGGGAACATACCCTTGGTCCAAGGGTTGGGTTTGGTTCCTTGGTGGTCAGGGTGCTTGGACTGACCCCAAGGAAGTTTTGGGTGAGGTCAAGTGGTTGTCTTGGGCATAGGGCAAGGGTTTGGAAGTTTCATAAAGAAGGGTAAACCCAAGTGAGGGAGAGAAGGAAGAGTGGTCACCTCCACTTGCCAAATATGGCAAAATTGACTTTGAGATGGCTATGAAAGGCTTCATGAGCCATGCCATGATGTGTATGAGGCCATGGGAAAGTTTTATGCGAATGACAATTTTAATTTTTATGAATTTTGAAAAAATCATGCCATGATGCTTAATTTGGATAACGAGACATGTATGTATGGGAAAATTTGGTATGATGGCATGGTGAAATGATTAAAATGCCATGGGATGATGAAAAATTGATCTTTGCCATATGGGCTCAAGTCGGGCTTTCAAAGTTGACCTCATGGGCTTTTCAAAATGCACATGGGCATGGGCCTTTAACATGCATGATGGGTATGATTTTAATTTTGAAATTAGTCATGGACTAATCAAATTGAATTGGAATTGGTTGAAATTGAATTTAGATATGCTGAAATTTGATGTGAATTTGAAATTGGAGTATTGAATTGGTTATCAAGTTCAATTTGAGGGATTTTGGATTTGGATTTTGGATGGATTTTGGATCAATTTGAGGCAATTCACTTGAATTTGGATTTGGAGTTTGGAATTGGGTTCAATTAGTCTTGAATTTGGTTTCAATTGGGTTATGACATGATGGATTTGAGTTTAGAATTGAAATTGGGGAAGATTGGAGTCAAATTGGTGGAAATTGGAAGTGATTTAGGGTAATTAGGCCTTAAAGGAAAAAATTGGGATTTTGGTCAAAATGAGTCAATTTGGTCAAATTAGACCCAATGGATGGTCAAGAATTGGTTTTGGAGATTTTGGGGAATTTTGTGCCACCATGGGCATTTTGGTAATTTTGACAAATTTGGGGGTATTTTGGTAAATATGAAAATTTTGGAGTGTTTTGAGTAATTTGGATGGTATGGAATGGTTTGAAATGATTTTTGAATAAAATTGAGGGATTTGGGTCAACCTTGAAATTTTAGGGTTCTAGGGGCAATTTAATAATTTTGGGAAAGTTTAGGGCTAAAAGGCCAAAATTTGAAATTTGGGGTAGAGTTGAGGTTTAATGGAAATGTTGATCATAGAGTTACCCTCATGGTGCCATGAGACCAGAGAAAACCCACTTTGGATCCTCGATATGCTGGTCTTATCCGCGCTAGCCAAAGACTAAGGGTTTGGGGGATCACCCACCTGAGTCTCCAAAGAGGCAAGGGAACCAAACTAGACATGTGCAGGTTAGGATTAAAGGTTTCAAGTGGAAGTATGAAGTGCAAGAGTGTGTGTACTAGATAAAGCCACATCTTCTAGGGTCAAGCCTAAGGTCAGACAGTCCTATAGGGGACCCCTCTTAAGCTTCCTTATATTAGTTTCATCCTATTAACTGCTACAAGAAGAACAAAGAAGCAATTGAAAATTCTAATGGTGAGGGCTCTGTCACTGGTCTTCTAGGATAGTCAACAAGAAAGTCCTATGGCTAAATCCTAGGCTCCTAAGGAAGAAAGACTAAACTTCAACAAAAAGTGAGGTTAATAATGTTGATCATTGGCATTGTGGTGTTGCTGATGTGGAGAACGTTGTGTCAGCTGACATGATATGATCATGCCACGATTTGCTAACAGATGTCAGGTGGGACAGTGTAGCATCGCGACTTCAGTACTGAGCACTACGACATTGTTGATGTAGCAGGTAGCACACCAACCAACATAATTGTAGGTTTTCCAATCAACCGTCACTCTCAGGTCCAAAATGTTAACTTTGAGGTGCCATGTGTCAAGCTGCAGCGTGCTCATGCAACACTGAGGCTCTGCCCCATGGAAACATGGTCCAAAACAATGCCAATAATTTTTGATAGCACTACAATGCCTACCTTCATGTTGTGGTAGCATCAAAGGGGTAATCCTAGCATCAAAGTGTCGAGCTTTGGTGCTGAGTCACCGAGAGTGGGTGTTATGACTCCATAAGGTTGAATCGCGATCCTAAAGTTAAATTTTGAGAGGCCCATCTCTTATGTTCCTCCAAGATATGACTTTAGGACTATGACACCTAGGCATTGCTTATTAGCACCACCGTACCCGTCCAGAAATCTTAAGTTTTATTAAACATTTTAATTAGGAAGCTTAGCCATGATCATATTGGAATATGTGATTCATTCATTCATAAGAAATTTATAGCAAAATTGACTTCAAGTTACTAGGTTTCATTAAAGATCAAATGTTCATTAGAACCACGATTACAATAAACCCTCTACGGAACACAAAGAAAGCATGATGAAAAAAAAAATGTGGGGAGCCTAGTAATTTGCTCCCATATCATCATATACAATGTCGTCGTTGCTACCTATCATGTTGCATAGACCGACCTCTAAAAATATTGTGTACATAGGAGAATCGAGCCAAGTAAGAAGGTTCCCACCAAAGTATTGCCCAAATACTTGGGCATGCCAGTCATTGAGCTTGTCAGGGAAACTGTTGGTTGTGCTGATGCTCCGAGTGCATGACTTGGTGACTGAGGGTAGATACTTCCTTGGAGCTCCTTGATCAGCTGGGCTAGGAGTGGGAGCAGAAAGGCGCTGCAAGAGGAGTGAAGGGGACCATATCCCTAGAGCTCTTTTGAAGGATTGGGTAATTTCTTTTGTTATAGCTCCCTTATGGGAGATTCACTTCTCCCATATTTTGACACCGACTCTCTTACAAATCACGTAGATCAACACTCAATGACATATCCTTATGATTGTGATGACATAAGCCAAGTAGAGGATGGATCTTACAACAATTGGGCTAACATCGATCGTAATCTCTTTCTTGATCACATAATTTAGCATTACATGCTCCCTGGTCACATCTCTTTTGTGTGAGTTTAATAAGGTCCAGACAAAGATGAATAGATTCCAAGCTTAGCAGGAAAATTAATAAATTTTCTTTCTCTTTCCTTTGATGGAACCTGGGAGTTCACATGTGTTTAATAACACAAAATAGCGTCAAAGTTGGGCTCATTATCCATGATTTAGGTGTACTCATCAACAACGTATCTGATTAGGTCGTATGCCAAGTTGATGGTGGAGCAATCGAGGGGGATCCACTTTCCCCTTACATAAGTCTGACGATACATGTGTTCATGAGTGTTGCTATGAATTCAAGGGCCACAACAACTACCGCTGAGTTGGGCTCGAAAATGAATTGAGCCCAACATCGGCTTATAATCATTTGCTTTACCAAACCTTTTGGACTAGAATACCCACATTATATAATAAAATTATGACTTTAAGAGCATCCTTATAGATTTTCTACGTTTTTACACTAACAAAATATTGAGCATTATATATGCAGAATGTCGAGCAATTTCCTCTAGATTCCCTTGGAACCATCCTCTTTTGTTCTTTCAAAAAGGAAGCATAGATGGATGAGGTCGTTTGCGAGATTTATATCAAGGAACATGTAAAAATTTGTTCACAATTGATCTTTATTTAGAATGTTTACGATGCCATAACATCGAGAAAGCAATATCAAAATGTTGGGCATTGACTGGGCCAAATTGCGCACACTAATGATTTAATTTTTACTCATTAGAAGATGAAAGCATGAACCTAATTAATGTGCCACTGCAAATTCTGTACTGGCACCAAAGCGGTAGGGCAAGGCAAAGTCAAGTGCTATTAAACTCATTTATGTTATGTCAGGGACATAGGTGACCGTTAGAGTCAATGAAGTTACTGCACTTGTTCTGTTTGCTTTTTATTTGCACACTAGAATTATGATTTTGTAAGTCAAATGTGTTTCTTATCATAGGCATAATTTTATATATAGCTGTCTCTTTGTTTTACTCTTTGTAAGTATTATTGATATCCAACATATCATGGAACTCAAAATGATATCGAGAATTCTTAGGGTTGTTGCACACTATTTTGAAATTTTTCGATAATATTAATCCATTGTATATCACTCACTATTATGTTGGATGACTTCTTTGCCTAGGTAGGGATATTTTCAACCCTAGCGAACTATATGATTACAGAACTATTATGCTCTAATTCATTCTACATCCAAATAGAATTGGATGGCGTATTCCACACTCTTCACACTAAATGGATACTTATGATCTTAATATTGGCATCATTTTTTACATTGTTAGTCTCATTGCTTTTAATTTTTATAATCTATGATGATATTCTACAATTAATTGAGATTTAACCAACATTTAACATAATAACAATAACTTGTGCTTTTAATATTTTTATTCTTAGTTATATTTGTATCATTTGATTGCTACTAAATTTCAATGAATGAAACGTTATAAAAACCTATCATATTTAGTGGTCATTGTCATTGATATTCTAACATTTTTATGTGATACTAAATATACACATCATTATGATTATCGTATGCTTAATTTTTTTTCTACTTCGTTTGATCGATCCTCATACCAATGTTGTGTTTTAGAACACATTGTGCACACTACCTTGTTATTTATCTCAAAACCAAGATGAAGTCCTCTTTACAACCCTAGCGCAAGGATTACTTGAGCTCGAACTCTTTGCTACATTTTTTTTCAATTTTTTTGTGTTCAATTATGTGTATGTCATACTTTATAATGTATTTTCATGTTTTCAGATTATAACTTAAGACTAAAAGTTTTTTAATGTTTTATATTGATTTTCAGTGAATGTCACCCTTCGAAATTAGTGTAGTGTAGCCCTTCAATTTCTCCAAAAAAAAAAAAAACTATTAAACACTCATCTTTTAAATTCTTTTAACACAAAATGATGAGACTGTACCATCAAGTTAAACTTTCAGAAGCTTTTTCATCATTGTGGACAAAGTTCAGGCATTAGATCACAAAATCTCAATGCTACAATATGAGCAACACAGTCCCTTTCTCCCACATGTCTCATAATTTTTGTAAGAAACAAGATTTTTTTTTTTTTCAGAGCTCTATTCGATGGCTTTGACCTTTCTCTGCAACAAAAAACCATTAATGAAATGGAAAGAAGCAAGTAAGAAACCACTGAAGGTAGGGGGAAAAAAAAGTTACAGCAATTTTTCCCTCAAATTTGTCTTGCCTCGGTCACCAATTCTAAAAAAGAGAAACAAAAAAAAAAAGCTTCGATTTTGTCTTTCCTGAGACAAACAAAAGCCTACTTTACCATCTACTCCCAGAAGGTTCTTGCACCAAAGAGAGCGGACCGCTGCTTCCTATCCCTTTCATGCCAACCCATCCTACTGCAACAATATAATAATAGCAGGGCACAGTGCACATCTCATCTCTCCACCTTTGTAATCAAAAAGCAATTTTTATTCAACGCAAATTGAGGCTACAGAATTCTTCATTTAGTAAACCTATGCATGATAATCTCTAAAGTCGGGAGCTTTGATCTGTTTCACCACCAACGTATCAAGTTCTCTTCCGAAATCTCTATCTGTGGCTGCACAGATCCAAGAGCTTCTTCCTCCCTTCAGCAATCTCATCGAATAAGTCATCTAGCTGATTCACAAGGTTCTCTGTTCCGCACGTCAGCAACCGAAAGGAATCCTTGAGCCTCTCCACTCTCTCCCAATTTGGCCTGCCTGCCACTCCATCCAGAACACAACAGTTCATCAAACCTCCAGCCCTCTCCATCTCCTCCCAGAGCTCCTCTGTCGCCGCCCTCCACTGCCGGAGCTCGTGCATCAGAATCCCGGTTCGGTCATCCATTCCCTCCATTGCACCTAGCAACCGCTGCTGCAGCCTCCCCAAAGAAACCATGAACCCGGAGCCGTAAAAATGCGTGCTTTCGACTGGCGTGCAGCGGTAACCGGAGCTCGGGTCCGACCAGTAGGAAACAGAGCCCCAAAGAAGAATGATGAGGATGAAGGAGCTCACGTTCCTCATGGCGTAGAGAACTCCTCTGAATCCGTTGAAGCCGTGGAGCTTGGATTCCAACGAAAGAACCCTCTCGTTTAGTTGGAGAGCCAACGGGCGCACTCTGTTCTCCACAAGCACACGATTTTCTTCCTCTAATCCGGCGGCCTCCCTCCTAGAGCTTGACATCGCCCGCATCACCTATGAACAGGGAGGTAAGAGTATGGGATAACGAACAAAGAAGAGAGAAATGGGATACCTGGCGGGTGAGGTGTGGAGAAGGGGAGAGAAGCCAGTTGTCGAGGGATGAGATGATGCTGGATGCAGCAGCACAATAGGACTCCATGCTGGAGAGTCCGAGCTTGAGGACGAGTGAAGCTTCCCAAAGGCGGGAGCTTTCGTCCATGTATTCGTCAAGCCATTTGTCGCCGCAGGGGAGGTGGAGCTTATGGACGAGATGGGTTAGGTGAGAGTGCAGCGAGCGGAGCAGCGCCATGGCACGCTGCAGGAACTGTAGCGACATGAACTGCTGAGCCGAGAAGCAGCGCTCGAGGTCGTCGAGTCCATGCGCCAGTAAGGAGTAGAACCCATTGACGGAGCTCGAAGAAGGCTTCATAGAACAAAGCAAATAAAGACGAAGGCTTTGGTGAGCAGGGGATTGGGGTGGAAGGAGAATTTAAAGAAGGGAGAGGAGGGGAGGGAGTGAGGGAGGCGGAGAGCTCTAGTTTCTAAGCTGAAAGCATCATTGTGGGGAAGGCAATGATGGGTGTTTCCTTTGGAAGGGAAATGATGATTGGGAATCTGTCATCGCCATTGTTTAGTGGCAGAAAAAGAGAGCTGAGTCATGAGATTTTAAAAACCATTCTCATGACTTCAATTCATTGCTTCTCTCTCTCTTGAGTGTCCATACGATCTTTGAAGAGCTTTCTTCCTCGTCGTTGGCCATGTTTTGAGGAAATTGTGCGATTCGGCGGAATTAATGTAGCAGAACAATATGTCCCCAATGAAATCCTTGTCCCCAGAAGGCTTGCATGTAAATTTTTCTTTTTTTGTACGAGGGGGGATCAACTTTAGTTACCTAAAAGATTTGCATTAGCATATAATAATTTGCATTTGGCATAGGAATGCATTTTGTCATGAAAAGATAGCAGCGTTTTAGGAGTCCGGTGGTTTACGATGTAAACTGATGCCAAATGTTAATTTCGTAGCCGATATTAGACCTTTTATATTGTTGCTAAATTATCACCAGTTATTTTTGTTCTATGAAAGTTCTGTTACGATGAAATGTTCTGAATCTAAATGTTATTGGAGATTATATATATATATATATATATGTTGGTTGGCATCCGCGGTATAAGTCCCCTCAAGTCGGGGGTTTGAATCTCTTTTGAGATAGTTGACTTTAAGGTGGAAATCGAATTGTTAGGGCACATTAGGGGCGGCTTGAAGCTCGTATAATAGGCTCTGATCATTCATTTAATATATATATATATATACCCAAATGTGTTAGGCCATGAATACAAAATTCATATTATGAGGCTCTGATCATTCATTTAATTTCATTTAATATATATATATATATACCCAAATGTGTTAGGCCATGAATACAAAATTCATATTATGCTGGATTAGAACACTCAAATACTAGACTAATTATGCTTTATATATAAATATAAATTTTATATTTTAATGTTCATCCAATTCAAAATTTTCTTTGTCAATTTAGTATATTTAGAATAATACATCTCACCTATAAATAAGTAATTCGATAGAAATTACTAAATCTATATATATATAGATCTAGTATATATCTATTAAAATGCGTTTTTTTATAATGAAAATTTCAACTTTTATATGAAATAACATGCAGGTCATGAGCAAATAATCCCTATAGTACTTCGATAGTCTTATAAAGTTATTTGATCATTTCAAATAACAAAATAGTATTCTTAAACTGATGAAAGATCTGTTCGGGGTAGTTTGTGCGTTTCAAGATAAACAGCTTATCCTGAAACGCAGCCCGTCGGCCAACCGCTGGGGTCGACCCATGACCTTCGTTTAGTATAAAAAACTCAAATCCAGCAGACATTGTTTTAAAAAATGCGCAAACCTTAAAATGCCCCTACTAATAATTAAATTTAATCTTCTGTGCTTTGAAGCATAACAAAGAACAAATTAGAAGTGAATCCAGCAGAGGAAACCAGCCTCATTTGCTGGATTTGGTGGGGTTTCTTCAGCACCTGAAACCAGCGGAATAATGTGAAAGTGTCTGCAAATCCATCCCGAGTTCCAACCCCCGATATGGAAATATTCTTTCTCCTCATTCTCCTCCTACTCCCTTTGTTTTATTCATCCCACTGAAGAAAAGAGGCATTGGGCTAAGCCTAGAGAGGCCAAATTCCATATGCTTTCCGATTAATTTATATGTGGTGGTGCTCGTGGGGCATGGGAGAACGAACGGGATTCTTCAGAGGATTTGTCTTTTTGGAAGATCTCACTAGAAAGCAAGTAAAAGTGTGCACTATTTGGGCCACCATGAATATTTTATCTCTGCATTATTATATATAGATTTATTGAATCAAAATGGAACTATTGTACTGCTTTGTCTGATCATAAATGGGCTTTTTTTTGCCTTTTTGGTCAACCAGTTCAGGTATTGCAGGAGTGTCTTCCACAAAAAGTGATTTATAGTTTTTGGCCCAGTGCATGAAGATGGGGATAAGTATTGGACCAATCACACCTTTCATGATTTTTGTTCATTTATCAAACAATCCACATGTGATGCTGTCTTCAAGAGATGTTAAAATGTGCTACATTTGCATGGAAAGAACGAGCTGCATGCAAATGCAATTAGATACTTGGCTTGGATCATGCTAACACTTGATTTAGCCTTGATGTATCTTGACATATTATTAAGATTTATCGAGTAACTCTTAACCAACTATTAGCTATCAAAGTTTATGGTTACAATAAAAATTAATTTATGAAAATTATAGAATTAGTTTTGCCAACATTTATGCCGTGGTGATTCGACTCTCTCACATGTGAAAGAGCTTTATTCTGTAGGGTGGTTATAAAAGTTATAACAATACTTGTATCTATGAACATGTAAATGGTGGTGAGTATTTTTATGTATAGGTAAGATTGTAGATGAAAGCAAACACAAAGTGGTTTCATGTTTCTTTTTATTGGGTGAGTTTGTAAATGTTTATTCATTATAATTCATTTATTGTTGGCATTAAATGAAATATGTTAAAAGTAGAATCAACGTATTATTGGGTGATTTTGTGATTCCACTGACACTTAGAAGAGCAATATAAGCTTGTCTTGTAAGCATAAATTAAGCATCACATACATGATTGCATGGTTATAGTAATAATGAGGAGCGCAATATACATGGTGAATACAATGAATTGAAATCTTTGACTATAAAAAATGCTTAGCTTATTATATATATTATTTTACATATCAGCTTCAACTAGCTTTTGTTAATGTGGCTAAAAATTATGTAAAAAATGCTATTCTTTTCAATATAAATGGAAATTTAATTTATATAACAAAAAAAAACAAATTTTATGAGATAAACAACTCATTACAAACTTTCAGATCAAAGTAGTAACAACATGAAAAAAGTTAAATTAGAAAATTTCTCTTTAACAAGTTAAAATATTTATTCGGGTTCATACTATGGGTCACTTATATTTATATATAAAAAAAAAGATGGAGGGAAATGTGATTTTTGCTCTAATAGGGTTGTTGTTCTATTGCTTCTCTTCACATGCAGAAGCTCTCTTTTGTTGAGATTGTGGCCAACAACTTGGAGCTTGATAGTTCTTCTCTAGTATTCCCTCAAAGCTATCATGACTCTCTGGGTTAGTTTGGTGAGGCTGGCTATGTGTGCAAAGGTGGCAAAAAAATGGCAAGTTAGCTCTTTTCATATATGAGGAAGAAACTACAAAACTCGTAGAGCCATGATGCTCTACCCTTGTTTGAAATTTTCACTTTGGCCATCCAAGGATGGACCTGATTCGCAAATTTTTTTATGGAATGAAGTTGATTAGTGAATAGAAAGTTGGCCTTTCTAATGGTAGACATGTTATAATTCACCTTTGTAAAGAGGAAGATTATGCTAACAATTTATTTGAAATGCTACTTTTAATGAGAATAAATATATGAAAGTCCTCCAGTGGTCCCTTGACTTTGATCCCCAGTCTAAGCCAACTACTATCCTTATTTGGTTTAAGTTCCTTCACTTGACCTTGCATCTCTTCAGCACCCTTTTTTCAATTGGTGAATTATTTAGTAGGCCACTAAGGCTAGATCACCCCACATTTACTTTGTTCAAACTCTCTACAGCCTAGATTTTAATTGAAAGGGACATTACTCAACCTATTGGTGAAGATATTTTGGTTGGTTCCACACATAATAAGTATTGATAACAAGTGATTGTTGAGCAACAACCTTATTACTATAGCAAATGTCGCATGTTTGGACATCTATTATATAGATGTTATATTACTCATCTAGAATTGAGAAAATTTCAGACAAAAAAATGTATTTAATGACGATGAGGAGGAGGATCAAACTACACCAGAGAATAATCATAAGGATAACTTGGTTCAATCAGAGACAGCCCAACCTAATCCCCAACAAAACCTTGTGATACCTCTTAAATTTCTGGCGCAACACCTGTTAATCATGTTATTTTCAGAACATGGTAAATCAGGAATGGTAAAATACTTTCCATTTTATTGAGGTGAAACACCTATTTAGAACTTGCTTTAATCACAACCCTTGACTTTTCCTCATCGTTGAATTACAGAAGGTTTCCAACAATCTTTCAAATATCTTAACACTTGGTCTAACCATGCTAATTTCCTAAATTGTCTCATAAGGGCTTGTCACGCAAACATTAAATGTAATGCTTGGCATAGTTTATGGAGACTACATAAAAATCTTGCTAGAACAATTAAAGTGTGAAGCTGAGAAATCTTTGGGGACCCTTAAAATGAAGGTGCAGAAGGGCTGAGGAAAAGGCTTGCAAGTTGGGAAACAACATAGATACTGATGAAGAGGCTCTAAAATTACTTATAATTGCCTTAATAAATCTAGTTGAAGCCATCAAATGGGAAGCATATTTTCTTAAACAAAAATTTGTTGATATTCAATTCATTGTAGGTGGTAAGAATTCCAAAAAGTTTTAAGCCTTCATAAAACATAGGAGAAGGCAAGATGCAATACTCAAAATTAAACAGGAAGATGATAATAGGCTACACACATAAGAATGGATTTCCACTAGCACCATTAATTATTTTTCAGAACCTATTTAATAAAAATACCACCACTCCCCATGAGGTGGATTGGGATATTTTTGAAGACTGTAAGCATTATACTCAAAAACTCATTCTTACCGATATATCTGATCATGAATTCGAAATGCTTGAAGCTTTGAATAACATTGATATCAATAAGACTACTGGCTCTGATGGGTTTATACTAGACTTTAATAAGATAGGTTGGGGCTTTACTAAGGAGGTAATTGAGGCAATTCAAGCTATTTCAGAGGGGGGGGGGGGGGGGGGGGGGGGTGCTAGATCCACCTAAATACTCTACTGCTCTTACAATTACTCTAATTCCTAAAGGTAGTGTTAAAGAGAGGTGGGAAGACATTAGACCTATTAGTTTAACCATTGCCATCTCCATGGTGATTAAAGTGATCCTAGTCAGCAAAATTCAACCTCATTTTTCTCAACTCATCTCATCCAACCAAGCTGCTCATACTAATGGAAGAAGTAATGTTGATATCATACTTTTGGCACAAGAACTCATGGAAGATCTGAACAAGAAATGTTGAGGCAGAAATATAATTCTCAAATTGGATCTGAGAAAAGCTATGAAGCTATTGATTGAATATATATCCTTTTAGTACTCTTGGCTAGAGTTTCTCTAAAAAAATTTGGCATTTTTATTGGAAGATGGCTTCGAGAGAACTATTACTCCATTCTATTTAATTGACAATCACATGGTCACTTTAAATGTTTCAAGGGAATTAAACAAGGTGAAACCCTTTCTTGCACCATCTTCATTTAGACATTTGATTATTTTTCTAAGAAAATCAATGAATTCTAAAGAAAGAATAAACACATATCTTACATACATCAAGTTAATACTTTGGTGGTTTAACTTGCCTATGCTGCTAATGTCATCATTTTCACAAACTCTTCCAAAAGAGATATTAAGAAAACTTACAAGCATCTTTATGATTTTGCAAGACATTTTTGGTATGCATATTAATAACACTAAATGCCATTTTATCATAGCCAAGAGGACACCTCTTATGACAAAAGGCATTAGTTGCGTGCTTTGGAAAAAGTGTTAGCAAACATCATGGAAATCTTAGTAAGATCATTAACCTGAGGAAACAAAAAATTCACTACATATCTTGGCTTCAATCTCAACAACTAAATAATTCTCTTAGATCTTATGCTAGAAGACTTCCTGAGCTTCTTTATTTGACAATAACATCACATCCTTGGATTAAATTTAACATTGATGGGAATATTCTTATGGGAAGACTGGAGCTAAAGGATTAGCTATTGACTAATTGAGCTAAGCTGCTCGTACTAATGGAAGAAGTAATGTTGATGACATACTTTTGGCACAAGAACTCATGAAAGATCTGAACAAGAAATGTTGAGGCAGAAATATGATTCTCAAATTGGATTTGAGAAAAGTTGTGAAGCTATTGATTGGACATTCATCCTTTTAGTACTCTTGGTTAGAGTTTCTCTAGAAAAAATTGGCATTTTGAAGAAAAAAATTGGCATTTTGATTGGAAGATGTCTTCAAGAGAACTATTACTCCATTCTATTTAATTAACAATCACCTGGTCACTTTAAATGTTTCAAGGGAATTAAACAAGGTGACCCCTTTCTCGCACCATCTTCATTTAGACATTTGATTATTTTTCTAAGTAAATCAATGAATTTTAAAGAAAGAATAAACACATATATTACATACTTCAAGTTAATACTTTGGTGGTCTAACTTGCCTATGTTGCTAATGTCATCATTTTCACAAACTCTTCCAAAAGAGATATTAAGAAAACTTACAAGCATCTTTATGATTTTGCAAGACATTTTTGGTATGCATATTAATAACACTAAATGCCATTTTATCATAGCCAAGAGGACACCTCTTACGATAAAAGGCATTAGCTGCGTGCTTTAGAAAAAGTGTTAGCAAACATCATGGAAATCTTAGTAAGATCATTAACTTGAGGAAACAAACGATGCACTACATATCTTGGCTTCAATCTCAACACCTAAATAATTCTCTTAAATTTTATGCTAGAAGACTTCCTGAGCTTCTTTATTTGATAGCAACAACACATCCTTGGATTAAAATTAATATTGATGGGAATATTCTTATGGGAAGACAAGAGCTAAAGGATAAGCTATTGACTTATTGAGCTAAGCTGCTCATTCTAATTGAAGAAGTAATGTTGATAACATACTTTTGGCACAAGAACTTATGGAAGATCTGAACAAGAAATGTTGAGGTAGAAATATGATTCTCAAATTGGATTTGAGAAAATCTATGAAGCTATTGATTGGACATTCATCCTTTTAGTACACTTGGATAGAGTTTCTCTAGAAAAAAAAATACGTTTTGATTGGAAGATGGCTTCAAGAGAACTATTACTCCATTCTATTTAAATGACAATCACATGGTCACTTTAAATGTTTCACGGAAATTAAACAAGTTGACCCCTTTCTCGCACGATCTTCATTAAAAAATTTGATTATTTTTCTAAGAAAATGAATGAATTCTAAAAAAAGAACAAACACATATCTTACTTACATCAAGTTAATACTCTGGTGATCTAACTTGCCTATGCTGCTAATGTCATCATTTTCACAAACTCTTCCAAAAGAGATATTAAGAAAACTTACAAGCATCTTTATGATTTTGCAAGACATTTTTGGTATGCATATTTATAACACTAAATGCCATTTTATCATAGCCAAGAGGACACCTCTTATGACAAAAGGCATTAGCTACGTGCTTTGGAAAAAAATGTTAGAAAACATCATGGAAATCTTAGTAAGATCATTAACTTGAGGAAACAAAAGATTCACTACATATCTTGGCTTCAATCTCAAAGCCTAAATAATTCTCTTAAATCTTATGCTAGAAGACTTCCTGAGCTTTTTGTTTGACAACAACAAGACATCCTTGGCTTAAATTTAACATTGATGAGAATATTGTTATGGGAAGACAGGAGCTAAAGGATTAGTTATTGACTAGCTGAGCTATGTTGTTGTTCATTTCCATTCAATACAACTTGCACTGCAATTAAAGCTCAATCCATAGTCATTCTATTAGTCTGACAGTTCATTTTGTGCCACAATTTTCATTTCATCATTTGCTTAACAACGTCATCTTCATTTCATCATTTGCTTAATTTCATCATAGTCTCTTAACAACCTCTAAAATCTTAGTTATATGTGGTCCTTTTTACATTTCTCAAGACTATGGGAAAATGAAGGTGAAGTCTCTCTTGTCCCAACTTAGGTTTTACTCTAATGCCCTTAAACTGCTCAAGATTTTGGATCTTTTAAATGAACTTTAATGTTACTAGGGAGTTCTCCTAGGAGTCAATTGGTCATTGAATCTTCCAACTACCCTAATTGATGTTATAGGTTATTGATGGCTACAACTTGGCTCAACAGTTTGTGCCCATTTATAGTATTAAGTTCTCAAAGAGTGACCTTTTTTTGCATGGGCTGGTTATTTTCTTGAAATCCTGGTGGGTGTGATTGCTTCTGAGGGTTATTTCTTTAGTGGTTCCAATTACCTATAAGATTAGATTGAGGGATTCCCCACAGTTAGTTTCCTACAGCTTGATTATTTTTGCTCCATTAAAATTTTGGATGGTTTCTCTAGCCTAGGTTGTAAGTATTAGAATAAGGGTTAAGACCTTGGTTTCATATGTCATTAATAGTTTTAAAGGCTGTTATGGTAGGATCAACTACTGATCCATATATCATCCCTTCACCTGATGGAGATCCATACAATAAAGTCAGCCTAAGAGTGTATAACTTTTTAGAAATGGTAGCTTCTTGTGTGGCTAGGATAGCTAGAGCATCCGTGTCATGCACACTAGCAGCCATTTGAGGTGTGAATCTCTCAGAAGGCTATTGAAAATTATTTATTGTCATCTCCTCTATGAACTCATAGTCTTCCTTAAAAGGTTTGTACATTAATGGTCCTCCAATTGTAGCATCTATAATGAACCTAAGGGATTCTACATGCTCATTGTAAGAGATTTAGATAATCAACAGTTAGGTAAGGCAAGATGTGGGCACATTCTAAGCAGTTCCTAGAACCTCTCCTAAGTTTTATGAATTGATTCTCCATCTATTTGGGTGAACAAAGTAATACGATTCCTAAGCATGGAAGTCTTAAATGGAGGGAAGTCTTTTGCCAAAAAAATTTTGGCATGGTTGGTCAAAGTCGTGATAGGTCCTAAGACAAGCATGTTTAACCAAACCTTGGACGCGCCCTTCAAAAAGTATGTGTAAAAAACTAAATTTAATGGCATTGTTGGGAACGCCGTTATACCAAAAAGTGACATAGAGTTCAAGGAAATTGGCTAAATGAAGATTTAAATCCTTGGTAGATAGCCCCCCAAACAGGTTATTCTGTATTATTTGGATAATGGTTGGTCTCTACTTAAAATGTGTTGGCCTCTATTATTAGGTCGATACTCATGGGAATTTTTCAATAGATGGGTTTCCTCTAAGTAATTTTATGGTATGGTCGTGAGGAATAGTCATTTCTATGAGTGAATTAGAAAGTGAATGTGCTCTCCTAAGGTGTCTAAAGATCCTGCCAATCTCAGGGTCAAAAAGGGGCAAGTTTAGCCTTGATAGTCCTATGCATACAGTAAGATAGTGAACAAGTGATTCTAAAGGTGGTCTCAATAAACTCAAGAAAAATAAACAATCAAAAAGACCCACGTAAGTCTATTAATTTGCAAAACATGCACTACAAACAACACTTGCAAAATTAAAAAAAAAACTCACATAAATTCTTTTTTCACTTTTTTACCACGCTTTATAATTTTTTTTAGTTTTTAATTTTAAGTTATCAGTAAGAAAATATAAAACAACAATATAAGTGCAAAACAATAACTAGCAAAAATAAGAAACAAGTAACAGAAATTACCAAACCAAGATTCTAAGTGGTTTAACTACAGTCCTCTTAAAATCAGAATAGCTTTTAACACTTTTCTCCAATACTAACACCAAAAAATGGATGGTCAGAGAGTTATTGTGAGGCAAGTGGCCAATTAAGCAAGTATACATCACAATTAATATTCAGTTTAAGAGTCCACGTCTCAATCCCATAAGAAACGAGCTAATAAATATTCCAACAGAAAAAAAAAAGATTTAGTGTACTAATTCCGGAAATGTAGCTTAGTGTGATCACAACACAATGATGAAATTCTATAATTCTAAGAAACAAATAGAAAATAAAAACATGAGCTCAAATAACAGAGAAGAAAAACTAGAAAATATTAGAATTCTTCAAGTAAGATATGGCTCATGCCTTTGTGACTCGGGTATAGTGGTGGTTCATGAATTTACTAAATATTCCTCTATATGATAGTTTTCAACTAGGGATGAAGTTTTTCCATATGTCTATGCATAGGTAATAAGAAGAAATAGTAACCCATTAAGTTAAGTTTATCTTAACCTCACGACATTTCTCAAGATTTTTTGGATCCTCTATCTAGGTTGTAAAACCCTAACTAGAATATGCATATTCTACTTTATTTTTGTGGTTAACATATTTGTTATAGTACGCGATGAGCAGGAGTCATAAATCACAGAAATATTTTAATTTCCTAATTGGAAAGATCAAAAGTAAATGAAAACCAAAAAGTTAACAAATAACATGAAGACATTCAAGCTCAAAAAAATATCATGACAAAAATATAGGAGAAAAATAACAAGAATCCACAAAACCTACATCATAGAGAGAAGAAAGAGACATAGCCACACATTATCAAAAGAACCAATGAAAACTGCTCTATGAGAACCATTTGTTGCAAGCAAAACACAACCGTTGAACTTACAAGAACAACTTGTTTTCTCTACAACAAGAGGTGATCTCTATCCCATACATTGATCTCTTAAAGAAAATAAGAATAATAAATGGAAATAAGGAAGAAAATAACCTTTAGGTTCTCTAAACTCAAGCAAGGAAGAAGAACTCTAGGGAAAATCTAAGCTCCAAACTCATCTCCAAATTCATCCTCCAGCAAGCCAAGATGCTCTTTTCGTGTTCTAGAATAAGTTGTTATAGAATTGCTCCGAGTTTATCAAGGCAATTCTTTTCATATATGACGACATTTACATGGGCATGATCATGACTGAAACCTGTTGTGATCATATCGAGGCTTTCGATATAGTGATCTTATAGGCAAGCTTTCAAGTTATATTGTAAAATATGATCATCTCCAATAATCTTATAACTTGAAGTAACCAAATTGTCTCAAAATAATTAAAAAGATGTAATTAAAATAATATAGTTAACCAGACATATTTTAAGTTTTTTTAAGTTTCAATCCAACTAAATTAATTAGATATTGACTTTGAACGAACTATAATATTTTTGAGCAAAATCAAGAAAATTAATAATTATCATTTAAGAGTAATTAGACATTCAAAATTCTAAAAAAAAAAGAGATCTACAAGATATCGTAATTCACCATGGAATGGAAACATTAAAAAAAATAAAACAAAAACAAAATTATGAATGAATTGATTCAAAAAGAAGAATCAAAACAAGTGGCCAGATGCTCGAAGAAGATGTTTGAGGTGAGCATAACAATAAAAAATTAGTGTTATGGTTATATCCTAAGAAATAAGTCTCAAAAACTCCTTATTTAAATTCTTATGATATTATATTTAGGAAAGAGGTTAAGGATGTTTGGTTGGTTAGTTGAATCTAATTGAAATAAAAATATCTTTGGGAAATGAAAAAATTTCAATTACACTAGATTAAGTAATTTTAGATTTACTAGGTTTAGGAAGAAAGGAAACAAAGAGAGGATGAGCTTATTTGAAATTAATGAAAATCCCATCCTGAGATAAGACTTGCATATCATTGTTACATTTATGTAATTTAATTGAATAATCGGAAAGCCACATGAGAATTCCATACATACTTTTAATCCTTGTTTAGATATAAGATTACTAGATTGCAAGTAATAAGTAAGTTTTGGAGGATTGATACGAGGTAAAATTATGTGATTTTTTTTGTATTAAATTTTTTGTTAATTCTATTTTTTTTCATGATATTATGCTTATGAAATGTATTTTTTTTTGTATTGTGTAGGATACAAGCCTTACACCATATTTCGAAGAAAAAAAGTTGAATTTGGAGCTAAAAAGATGAAAAACTAGATTTTGTACTATTAGCTGTGCATTTGTGTGCACGTGCGAGCTCCTGCATGTACACTTGTGCACCTGCATGCATGCACATGCACCTAACAAACCTCAAGTGTGGCAACGTACATGTCACTACCTTTGCATCTAATAGAACAAGCCCAACGACAGATGTATATCTAGTAGAAGTAGCTCAGTCATATTATTAACCTCTAATGTTACTTTTATAAGATCACGCAAAAAAATGATCAACTCCACACTGCATTCACCCCCACATTGTAAATTTTTTTATGTTTTTATTTTCTTACTTTTCAATTACATAATGAATTTAACTCCTTTTTAAAATTAAATTATTTCATGAAAAGAATCACCTGAATTGTAAAATACAATTATAATTTAATTCTTAAACAAATATGATCATCTACTTATAAGGGTAGAGTTGAAAAGGTTTTTAATGTAGCAAATATCTGAGCAAACTCAAACAATATATAGATAACGAAATTTAATCTCTAAAAATAAATAATTGGAGCTAATAAAGTAAAGAAAACAAAAATAAATCATTCAAATTTCCAAATGATAGTTATGTAACAAAAAAGCTAAAATAGAGAGGGCCCTATAATCTAAATGCCTCCAAATTGTAAAGCTAAATATTTTGGGCTCGAAACTTGAAAAAAATTCAAAATAATTATAAGTAAAAAATGATTATGCTAAGTTTAAAGGAACAAATCATTCATCCTTTACACCAACTTGTCAAGGGTGATGATTTTATGATAACCTTGTTTCATAAAGATCTAATACCATTTTAATTGTATAATTATGATCAATCTTAAAAATTGTATGCCAATAAAGATGTGGCATGTATTTTTTAACCAAGCAAATTTTCTGTAACAAGGAATCACTAAAATATGGTTATGAGCAAGGCCATTTAACTAGGTTCCTTGAAAAAAAATGAAATCATTAAGATATGCTTCTTGCTAAAGTTTGAAGTTCTCTAATGGCTTGAGGATTATTGGTTGACTGGGCACAAAGGTTTATCTTACCAAATGACAATAAAATATTAGCCTCTTAAGCAGGCATTCAACCTAGGCCGAATAAATCCCCACATGATGTAACTCATGGTTGCTTATATGGACCTTTTAGTCACGTTGGATCGGCTGTCCATTCTTTATAAGAAGACTAAGATCTCTGATAGCCCTGGATAATAGAATTATGTGAGCTTAATAACATTCATTATCATTCCACAACCATCAACCTTAAGTTATTTACAATAAATTTTCTTAATCTAAAACTGAAATTACTACTACTTTAACTTGATCATTTTTTCCATATTAACTAGTCATAATTAAAATTTCTGTTTTATCTTTGAGAAATGTAATTAAGAATGGGGCTTGCACCTATAATAACCTTGAAATTTGATCTTAGAGTTCTCAAAATATGAGTTAAATATTTGAGTAGTCTTATCTCAAATTTAATCTTTCTTCTAACAATTTGACCTATAATCGTAAACTTGCAAGAGTTGGATGTGAATTTTTGGAGTTCACTGTTTAAAATTTCTATAGAATAAATTAGTTTAAAGAAACCTAAAATAATCATGATATAAATCGGGTGAATAAGATGGAATGAAACAAGTGCTTATACATACCATTCAATTCCTATACATTTGCACATCTAACACCAAGACTTCAATTTTACATATATGTCACCCCCAAATTTTCTTCCTGGTACAAAGCATGTTCATAAATCGATGTAGCAAAAACAAAAAAGCAGTTCGAAAAGTCCATCGATCATAAAATTATTGGCGGGGTTAAAGATATTGTAAAGGAAAATAAATATGAAATCAAAGTCAACATAAAGTCCAAAATTGAGATGACAATTGACTATTCTTATGGAATGCTCATCTGTATATTAAATGAAAGTGCCATAACAAACTTTATTATTTGCATCCATACCTCTAAAATCATTTAACATCGCATAAAAATTATCATCACTATCTTTTTAAATGTTAAATACACATCTTCATGCTTATATTTATAACCCCAACATGTTGCAAGTATAAGTATCAATTTATTGGTGTTAGAAACTTATGTACATAAGAATTGCATTGTATGCATGTAAACTTCCTTCTATTAAAAAGTGCTGCCTTTTAATCCTAATATGATAGATTATGTGCAAATCATCATTCACATGTATTATATTCTTAGAGAATAATTACAATTTTTTATTAAGTCTATAGTCATGTTCCTAAGCATTAAATGTCAATAAATTGTAGTCAACATATATTGTCCTTTACTGCAATAATTCAGCAAAATTTTGGCCATTCATTCTTAGATTAGTAGCACTGATACAAAAACATAGATTGCCGTAGATTGGCAATCATTATCCCCTAGCTTAAATGATTAAAAGCGACGACATTTATGGCTCTGGTATGTCAAAAAGCATAGCAGAGCGCCGTTTCTTACAAGGATAAAATCAATAAAATATTGACAATTTGATGTAGTCTGCAAATTTGGAGATTACTGTCTGTAATTTATATGAGTATAATACGATATACCTCTCAATTAGGGCTCTCAATTTGGTTTGTTATTCGTGAACAATTCGTGTTCGGCTCGTTCGTTAAGCCTAACGAGCCGAACACGATAACAGTTTGTTTGCTCGTGTTCGAATATATATATATATAACTTTTTACATAACAATATATTACGGAAATATGTCAAAGTTTAAATCATAACACCTCATGTGGCAATGTGGTTAGTGTCTTTTTTGGTATAGATTTGATACAAGTTCGAATCTCATATTTTACATCTATTTCTCTCAATTTTAGTTTAATGAGCCAATTTCGAGCCGAACACGAGCCGAATACGAACACGAATATTTAAATCGAGCCGAACACGAACACACTATTCACGAGCCGATTTCGAACATGGGTCGATTTCGAACACAAGCTATTTCGAACGAGCCGAACACGAGTAAGCCTGAGCTCGCTCAAGCCCGACTCGTTTACTATCCTACTCTCAATATCATCCATATAACCTACGAAAAGTACGCAATTTTGTGTAAGACAAACTTGAGGCTTAAACCCTAGATCTAATGATGTGTTTTTGTCCATATTTTCATTTTTCATTTTTTCTTTTTTTTTGGGGAAGTTTGTAAAATTTGAAATTAGATATTACATCTACCATGTCAACAAATCATTCTGAGGCTGCCTCGAGCAGCCTGCCAACTTGACTGCAGACGGAAATTTATAGGGATTATACATTGCACTCAATTCATATTTATTTATATATCTCACTCCGAAAATTTCAAATTTACCCTCATATTACATCAATAATAGCATTACTAGCACCTCTATAAAGATAAATACCTTTTTCCATGCATGTTTAAGGCATTAAAATGTTATATGTGTAAATATAAAAATTGGGGTGTTAGATATGTAAATATAAGAATTGTGTGCTCCCAATGTAAATTTCCCAAAAAATAAAAAGCAAAAAGTTTATAAAAAGAGTGCATTCCAGCCCTGAGGTTGTTGGTTTATCCAAAGAGGTATTGCCTATGAGCAAGTTTATTTTCTAAATTAATCATAGAAATAATCACAAAAATAATTCTTAATTTAAAACATTTAAAATATCCATTTAATCCTATCTTTGCACTAATTCTTTGAGGTTGATAATTTAATGCCAATTTTTGTAATACTCAATCTAATTATATTCAAATTTGTAATTTTTTGTTCATTACAAATAATTTCAATTAACTTTCTCAAACTAATTATTAGTTATGTCAATATATATCACATAAATAAGAAATTTAGATAAATGTAATTTTATTCCCTATATTGGCACAATAATTAGAAGAAGTTGTTTAAGATGAATGTCACAAACTATTTATTCTTAAACAAAACACTTTGGGATTTGAAAGATGCTTATGGCATTTGGAGTAGGGGTTTGATCAATACTCAGTGAACTATATAGGCCCATAGGGATTGATGAAAGGGAGATTATGCGACCAACATATTTTTTGTAGAAGCAGTGTAGCTCTGTATAAGTTTATTATACTTTTATATGTTTCGAAACGAGTATGCTCATATGATACGTCTTTGGCATAGGTGAGAGCATTCTTAATTATTGAGTTTTTTTTTTTTAGTTTTACAAGTTTGTGGATTTATTTAAGGGTATGTTAAGGTCTCTCCTAATATTGAAAAGGAGGTACAAAAATTTCATGCATGTGAGAATAATATATGATAGAGACCCAGAGGATGAAGAATAGGAAACAACATTAGGAGTAACGTTTTATGGGCAAATAAAGATCAATAGTTTAAATGATATTGTGTGGGAATGCGGTCAATGTATATGAAAAATAGCAAGATGTTTATAGTGTAAGGTACGTAGTTAAAAACCTGTGATTAAAGAACCCCAAATTTTAGTCAACACATTTTATTTCATAAGTTAGCTCATAAAAATAATAAGATATAGTCTTTCTATAAGAGCATTTAAGGAAGAAGCTCGAGGTAGATTTTGAATCATTGAATAAATTTAAATCATTAGAATTGTTGAGAGTGTTGCATTAGAGACTACCATATAATGAAAGTCTTATGATTAAAAAGGTTATAAAGGAGATGAATGGATTGAAATTAAGACTGACTTAAAAAGTAGGATGATAGTACTGGCATGATTGCATGATTTCATTGTTAGTTTATTAGTAGTTATAGTCTAAATTCTTATGAGGTCACTTAAGGGTACTTGTTACGAACCTTGGTTTCCCTATTCTTAGGTGGAATTACAAATTAAGAGTGAAGTTACAATAAGCTAATAGATGGCTTTACATTCCACTTTCTTCTAACGAAAATACCATTTTGGGCTAATAGTGTGACAAGATGGCAAATAATATGGCTATTATGGCTACATAAGCTCTAAGGATAAGTGGCAGTAGAAAAGGTTACCTACTCCATATAGTGAAATGAAAACCCAAATTGAGACTTAGAATTTGATCTTAAGAGATTATGAAGCCGAATATCTAATTAATATGAAAAAAAAAAAGAAAAAGATAAGAAGTGATATGAAAGGTTCAACTCACATCTTAATCATATGCATCAAGAAAGCTCAGATATCATTTTAATCTAGTTAGAAAGATAGCATTAGTAAAATAAAGGCTTAAATATCTCCCCAATGTAGTAGATAAAATTTCCAATGATTAAATTTACAACTTAATTGCATGTAATCAAGAGTCTATATATCCATTATATATGACATAGAAGTTATTAAAAATGAGATTTATTGCTCAATCAGATGAAATTGAAAAGCATAGATATATCCTCAATCCTCAATGTTATAGAGAAGATATGAAAGATATACCAGATGTGACTTACAAATTAATTAAGTTGGATTAAGATACCTAAATATTTAGTCAATATGGTAGAGTGTATATGAATGATATGAAAAACATAGCTTATATCCTAATTGTGTGGGATCATAAATACATGCATAGTTTATCATTATGGAAGAAAAAAATTTTAAAGCGAGACATATAACTTAATCATATGAGAGAAGGTAAGCCTAAGGATCAGATTTTACTCTTGGTCAGAAATACCGTCGCATCACCTTGACATGTATGCATGAAGTGGAAACTTTACATAATATGATACAACAATGAAGGAAAACAACATATCATATTCATAAGATTTAAGTTTAGTAGTTTTATTTTAGTTACTTATCCTAGCATGAATATATATTCAAAAATACCCCTAAGATAGGGTGGATGCATTAATGGGGAAATATAGGTTATAAGGTACAGAACATTTATCCCCTCTATTGAAAGAGAAAGAACATGAGAAGAAATTGATTTTATAACTTGAAAGTACATTGTGCTCCCCTCCTGTCAAGCCAATTAGCAAATTGGTTCCCCTTCTCTAGGGGTGCAGCTCCATAAGGTGTTCAACCTTTAATTGAAGTGAGAATTTTAATCTGTTTAATCTAGGGAATAATGTACTATGAAGAATGAAATTTACCCCTTATAATGTCAACCACCTGAGACGAGTCAAGTTCCAAATGAAGATGATACCATCCATGAGTTGAAGCCATTTTAAGAGCCCAAACCACTCTTGTAAGTCTGCCTGCAATGCATTATCTTCCATAGTAAAGCAGTCAGTCTCCAAGATGGTTCCTAAAAATTCCTCCCATTCCAGTTGCATTATCTCTGGAGCTTCATCATTACTTTCCTTGATCTAATGCCTTTTAGGTTTTCTTCGGTATATCTTTTGTATCAAGAGAGATGCAGATATCGGTCCATTTTCCTCTTTCAAAAAAATTCAAAGCTTGATTTTAGAGTTGAATTTGTGAGTTTTGGTGATCTTGTAGATGTATGACATGCAATAGATGCTGATTTGGATGTGTGCTAAGGTGACCTCCTCATATTTAATTTTGTTCCTTACCATCCTAAGAAATCAAACAACAACGCAAGGAATGATTTCTGCTTTAATATCCTTCCATTCTTTCCAACAACCTAGGAAGCTAGACCAGTTAATGTTGATTCCAAGGAGTTTTAAGTGGGATAAGATGTTATTCCACACTTTCCTTGCAACTTTGCAATGAAAAAATAGATGGTGGAAAGGTTCTTCTACACATTTGCATAACAAACACATAGTGGGACCACTAATACCCTTTAGTTTAAGGATGTCCAATGTTGGCAGAAACTTGTGAAACACCTCCAAGAAAATAGTGACATAGATGGGTTTAAGTATTGTTGGCCTAAATTTTGTTGAGGTATAGAATCTAGCAATAGGACTTTCCTGTTGACTATCCTAAGGGACTAGTGATGGAACCCTACCCTAGTAGAAATTCTAAACATCTCTTTACTCTTCTTGGAGTTCCACATGTTAGTGTTGACCTATAGCACTTAGAAGGTTGAAACCAAGATGGGTGAGCTCAAGGGGAGAGCCCATATGATTGTCAGGACTTAGGGTTAGCTCTGGGTGGCTTGGTCTTAGTCTTGGTCAGGCACACACACATACAACTGCTTGGAGTCAACATTAACTGCTTAACAAGTTTAAGAGGGGGTGGCCCTCAGTTTTGGCTTCTACGACGACTAGACCGACCAGCCATGGCAAGGGGAGGTGGCTAGGAGCTCAGGGAACCCACGGGAATATGTCACAACAAATTAATGGGCTAGGGCTTAGTTTTGGCAAAAAGAATCTTAAGCTTTAGCAATTATGGCATGAAATCCATTAATTTAATAGACCATTGGTCCATGGCTTAGCTTAGGTGGTTAGGTGAGTTTTGGCTCAGTTTTAGGGTCCAACTAATGGCTGTGGAATCATTAATTTGATGGTTATGGGGTGGTTAGGCTACATTTAGTGCATGGGTCCAAGTGGGTGAAAATGACCAAAACTTGGGTTTGGGTTAGGCTAGCCATGTCATTGAGCCCAATTAATTGATTCACTTGATGTAGATTATTGTAATGAACATTTTTGGTGACTAAATTGAAAGGATTTTTAGTTCAATTGGTTCAATTGGAGGGTTAATTTGAAGGAATTTGAAAACTTGGTCATTTTGAGCATGTTGGGCTAACCTTGGGTCTAGATTGGGCTAGCCTTGGGTTAAGTCCAAATTGATTGTTGAGAATGGTCAATAAGAATGCCATGAAGAGTATTCAACATGAATTGGGTGCCAATTTTGGGATTAAGGCAATCAATTTGGTGAAATTTGGGGACAACCAATTTAGGGCAATTTGGGGATTTTGGACTTAAGTTGAAATTAAATGAAATTGAGACTTCATCAAGGTCAATTGATGGTCAATTTTGATGTGTAGTATTGTTATAAAGAGTTTTCAACATAAACCATGACCAAATGAGGGGGCTATGGATTCAATTTGGTGAGATTAGGTCATGTGGCCAAAATTGGGGCTTTGATCTAAATCAAAATTGGGCTCAAAGCATGGGCCAATTGAGCTTGGATTTGGTTTATTTTGATAAAATGAGTTTGGAATTGAAATTTGGGGAGATTGGGATCAAATTGATGGACATTTGAGGTAAATTTGGGGAAATTTGGGCCCCTTAAGGGCAATTTGGGGCTTCTGATCAAAGATGGTCAAATTGACCAAATTGGGTCATGTGATAGTTGAGAAAAATGAAATTGGGAATATTTAAAATATTTTGGGAATTTTAAAATTTTTTGAAATTTTTGAAATTATGGGCTAAGGAGGGGCATTTTGGTAATTTGGCAATTTTTTGTTTTGGATTTTGGTAATTTGGCAATTTTTTGTGATTTTGGGTAATTTGGATGTTTTCAAAATATTTGAAATGATTTTTGAACAAGTTTAGGTATTTTGGATAAATTTGGGAATTTTTGCCAAATTTAGAGTTTCAAGGGTATTTAGGTAATCTGAGGGAGTTTATGGGCAAAAGGCCAGACAAAGTATTTTGGGTAAGATTGGGGAACTAACCACCAACAGTAAGCCATGGACCAATGGAAACCCCATTTGGGTCCTTTATGTACTGGTCTTAGCTAAACTCTATCCTAGGACTAGTTTGTTTAGGGGACCATCTACCTGAGTTTCCCAAAGGCTAAAGGGACCAAAGTCATGAAATTATGAGTTTAGGGTAGTGAGTGATTGTGAGTGAAGTGAGTGCCTTAGCTCTAGACCAACACCCAAGGTCAACCTTAAGGTCAAATAGCTCTATAGAAACTCTTCCCCATAATGACCCAACCTGCTAAGTGCTAGAGGTTAGAACCAATATGTGGAATTTAAAGTTGAGTAAAGAAGAGTTTAGATTTCTAATGGTGAAGGTGCCTTTTTCTAGTTCTCTAAGAATAGTCAATATGAAAGCCCTATGGCTAGACCCTATGCTACTAAAGAGAAAGACTAAATCTCAACCAAAAGTGCGGTTAACAATAATTTTATTTAATATACATGTGTGCTGCACAATTTTTACCTATTTACATGTCTAACACCTATCGTTTGTTTTTTTCAAAATATACATGCATGTCACACAATCCTTATGTATTTATATGTCAAACCATAAATCCTAAACTCTAAACAAAAAAACAATATATGTTTTTGCAATTTATAGGCATAAAGTTCGCATTGAAGTCGATGAGGCAGTGCAATTATGAAGTTTTTAAAATAAATAATTAAATTTTGTGCTGATTTATATTTATTAAGGTTTAAATGCATGGCTGTAATAAGATTTATTAGCATGATTTGATGCTATAATTAGTCTAAATGCCCATGAATTTATGGTTAAGGGAAGCAACAAGCTTATTACATAACTTACCTTTATTTTTAATAAATCTTATAGTATTGCTAACATTTTATTTATAATATTTAATAAGTCACATCATTCAGCTTATTTAAAAATTATATTTGAGAAAAAAGTTTAAAATAAAATTATATTTATATGGCTATATCTAATATATATCTTGTAGGATTCATTATTATTTCTAATTGCATATATAGATGAGTATATTTAAAATTGCCATCTTTATAAGCTTCTCATCCATAAAATATTCACCAAAGTTCAATACAACTATCAGAGCAAATTCAAAAATTATGAATCACCCATTCATACCTCTAGTAGTGATAATATATAAATAACCATGTTAGCTTACATTATGAGCCTATCTATGGGGAAGTTGTTTAGTTAAGGCCCCAGTGAGCTACATGAATGCATCACTAAGAGATTGATTGAAAAGTGATAGAGTATCCTTCTCATATAGATCATGGATTTTAATCTATTTTATACTTTTATCCATCACATTCAAGATATGTGATGAAGCCCAAGCATTAGAATGCTTCTTCGGAAGAAAATTAAGTTGGAACATCTATATTGATAATAAAGCATCTAAAATGAATGTGTGTATATATATGATAAAAGGGTTCGGACAATATATCATGGGTTGTTACGAGATTTAATCCATATGTTAGAACCTCGTTTAAACTAACTTTCGAACCTCCACATGGAGGCTATTCACAACTCTGTGGGTGCAAAGAATAAGTTCAAAAAAAAGTTAGAACTTAGTGCAAACCTATAATTTCGTGCTTTAACAAAATTTTACCTAGTTAAATCAAAATTTGAGCTCTATTTTGAAGCGAAAATTGGTTATCTATGTATGAAAAAGAACATTGAGCTATATTCAAACTTAGTCTGAACTCTAATATGAAATTTAAAAAGTTTGGATCATGTTCAAAATAAATTTTAACTCTATTTTAAGGCTAATGTTTGAGTTCTAAGTTTGAAAAGAGGATTAAGCTAAGTTCAAATATATAATAAGAGGTTCGCCAACTTCGAACCTTCTTAAAAATAAATTATGAGTTAAAACAAATTTCACGAGATTCTCACTAAAATTTTTCATTGTGTTAGTGATAGGTTTGAACCTATTTCAAACTTTTATTCAAATGTTGTATGGTGAATATATCATTTTCTATTTGAATTAGTTAAGAGTTTGTTTTCAAGCATACAATGCTATCATAGCATTTAAAACTACTGCAAACTTATCATGAGAATTGATTTTCCTTCTTTTTGCAAAAAGGGTTAGAAATGTGAGATTGTAGGTGAATGCAAAATAGCATGAATATAAATTTCTAATGGTGGTCGTACATTAAGAACATGACAATACGAATCTTGAAGAAATTTGATAGGTCAAAGTAAGTGCGGTCAAAATGGACCTACCAATAAGTAAAGTACACATCACACAAACCAAGAGCTTTTGTTTGCTGACTCGCCAAGGGCAAATTCGTAATTATTATATTTTTTGGAAGATTTACACAAATGCCCCTCGATTTTTATCTATTTACATATCCAAACTTTAACTTTTACATGCATACCACCATACCTAAGCATGAGAAATTGTATTTATTTTTTAAAAATAAAAATAGTGATATTTTTTGTTTTTGGTGGTATAAATGTAAAAATTAATGATGTAATTATTATTTATTTTGGAAGATTTACACAAATGCCACTCAATTTTTATCTCTTTACATATCTAACAGAAACTTTAATTTTTACATGCATACCAAGTATGGCCGTCAAAAAGTGTTCGGCTTCGTGAACAGCTCGTGCTCGGCTCGTTCGTTAAGTAAACAAGCAGAACATGACGGAGCCGAAAACGAACAAGTTTTTAAAGCTCGAATTATAAACAAGCCGAACACGAATAGTTCTTTGTTCGCTCATGTTCGGCTCGTTTTAGGTCGAAATAAAATATATATATAATTATTTATATAATAATATATTACATATATTATTTATATAATCATATATTATATATATTTATATCTCGTTTGGTAATGTGGTTATGCGCCTTCTTTTACATTCATTTGGTCCAGTTTTGAATCCAGCGCTTTACATTTATTTTTTCACTTTAATTTTAACGAGTCAATTTCGAGCCAAACATGAGCCGAACACGAACACAATGTTCACGAGCCAGTTTCGAGCACGAGCCAATTTCGAACACGAATAATTTCAAAAGAGCCGAACACGAGCCAAGCCTGAACTCGCTCAAGCTCAGCTCATTTACAACCGTATTACCAAGCATGAGAAGGAGTATTTCATTTATTTTAAAAATTAAAATAGTTTGAGTTTTTATGTGATAAGAAAGCTTTTGGTGGTATAAATGTAAAAAGTAACCAATAGGTGTTAGAAATGTAAAAACATAAGAATTGGGTGGTATATATGTAAATACCCCTTTTTTTCTAGATGGATAGGTACTTATGTATAAAGAATACAAGAAAGTCTTGTTATGTACATATCCAAACCAAATAAAACAATAATGACAACCTTAAACCTACCATATAATGCGATTCTCGAAAATGTCATCGTAAAGGAAAAAATATTAAGTCAGGACTTTGGATGCATCCGGAGTCCTATAGGGGAGCGACACGTGTAAAGTGGACCAATCAAAGTGTATTTTGATGAGTTCACTTTTATACGTGACGCTTTTTTATTGGACTCCGAATGATTCAGAATCCTGACCTAATTTTTCCTCACCGTAAAATAGCATTATTGTATTCTTAGCTCATAAGCTTATCCACCGCCATCATTTTAGACCGATTCAATCAATTTTTTAATATCGAATTTTCTAATTTTTTTTTTTTTATATATTTTTTCATTTGGAATTCAATGTCTTGGGGTTCTTTGATTTGTCAACAAATTTGCGATGCGTTTGACCAAAAAATTTACCTTCGTTTCACGTTGATCTATACTTTCAAATGGATGGAATAGCCTTCAACCAAAGAGCACAAGAGGTGACATATAATTAAACTATCTTTTATATGTTGTGACTTGTGATGTAGCATTTCAAAAGATATAATTTTGTTTTGATGTTGTTGATACAAATACGATTATTTGGCATAAAAATTATTAATTTATGAATTAAATTTATCCATGAGAAAATGAACAAGCCTTACTACTAATATTCACTAGTTGTCATTAAGTGATGTGTAGAAAAGAATACTTTATTCTCTACTATTTTTTATATTTTTATGGATGAAATTATCCTTTAAAGAAATGTATTTTTATATTTTTTTTGCAGGTATAACAGTACTAGAAGTGGACCAAGTGGAAGAGATATGGAGCAAAGGAGCTCACAAGATACTGACGCCTTGGCACTAGTATTTGCCCTGACAACCAGAGAGACTGGCATCTAGGCGCCAACCATTAGGCGCCAAGGCTTTGCCTTACCAACCCCTAGGTGCCCATATTGATCCTGGCCAACTGAGAGACTGAAACCTAAGCGCCAGCCCCTGGTGCCAAGGTGTCAGTAACTGCTGGAGGCAGTTTTTGGTAGTTTGATCGTAGTTCGTGGGGAGTCACTCAGCCGACCAAGTAGCTTTTATGAGTTAGGGTATACAACATATTGGATGTATCTTTGTAATAGAGAAGCAAGGATTGTTGGAGGGTTAAGTAGGATAGGTCTTCATTGGTCAATTGGTGAGGAATTGAGTTCTAGTATGAAGAGAGTATTCAGGAGAGCAGCAAGAGATTAGGAGATCTTTGGGGGAGTAAAGCATTCTAAAAGCTTTGTAAAGAAGAGAAAGCTAAGTATTGTCTATTTTTATTATTGTATTTCTATAAGCACAATTATTTAGTGGATTTTCTTATTTGCAATGACGCATTGTTGTGTGTTCTTCACCCTTTATTAGTAGTTCTCTTTTACTTTTCCTTATGATGATTAAGTAGGATGTGTAGAGGTGCAAAATGTTCTTAAAATTGTTTTTAAGTTTTTAATGTGATGAGTAATTTCTTATGCTTCATTTACTTTTCATTCTGACCAAGTGAATTGTTAAAACGTGTTGTGATCCATTATGACATGGGAGAGCTATGGTAGAATAACTAGATTATTCACATTGATCTATAGGGTATGGTGCAAGTACTTTGTAGGGAGATGTAAATGTTAGGGAAATAGTCTTTGATGTGTTCAAGTTGGGATTTAAGGAATTAAAGCCAATTTAACCAACCTTCTTTATGTACTCGAAAGAGGGTACAGAAAAGAGTTGCTCTTATTTATCACAAGCTAAACTCACAATTGACTCTTTAAATTTCCTACACTCTACTTATATCACTGCAAAGGAAGGTAACTCTATAACTTGATAATCACCAATCCAATTAGGATAAGTATGATTTCTGTAGGATTCAACCTTTAAAAACTGATTGCAATACAATAGTATTAGTTTGTAGTGCTCTACCCTAATCTAAATTCCAAACTAAGAACTAAACTTAGTAGGATAAAACTTCTCTTATGTTTAATTCTCTAGTTACATGTGGGATTTACATTTCAGACTCAAAAACCTAATATTACTGATATGACACGTACACTTGCATGACCTCCCGGAGTGTGAGTGCACTTGAAAGTGGATGACCAAAAGAAAATATGTTGAGATTTTCATACCTATTTTACACTGATTTTGATGATATTGCACTTTAAAGAAAGGTATTTTTGATGTTTTGTTGCAGGTATGTTGAATTATGGTCATTGAAGCAAAAATATGCAAAAATGAGCGACTTTGACCTTAAACCTACCATATAATGCGATTCTCGAAAATGTCATCGTAAAGGAAAAAATATTAAGTCAGGACTTTGGATGCATCCGGAGTCCTATAGGGGAGCGACACGTGTAAAGTGGACCAATCAAAGTGTATTTTGATGAGTTCACTTTTATACGTGACGCTTTTTTATTGGACTCCGAATGATTCAGAATCCTGACCTAATTTTTCCTCACCGTAAAATAGCATTATTGTATTCTTAGCTCATAAGCTTATCCACCGCCATCATTTTAGACCGATTCAATCAATTTTTTAATATCGAATTTTCTAATTTTTTTTTTTTTATATATTTTTTCATTTGGAATTCAATGTCTTGGGGTTCTTTGATTTGTCAACAAATTTGCGATGCGTTTGACCAAAAAATTTACCTTCGTTTCACGTTGATCTATACTTTCAAATGGATGGAATAGCCTTCAACCAAAGAGCACAAGAGGTGACATATAATTAAACTATCTTTTATATGTTGTGACTTGTGATGTAGCATTTCAAAAGATATAATTTTGTTTTGATGTTGTTGATACAAATACGATTATTTGGCATAAAAATTATTAATTTATGAATTAAATTTATCCATGAGAAAATGAACAAGCCTTACTACTAATATTCACTAGTTGTCATTAAGTGATGTGTAGAAAAGAATACTTTATTCTCTACTATTTTTTATATTTTTATGGATGAAATTATCCTTTAAAGAAATGTATTTTTATATTTTTTTTGCAGGTATAACAGTACTAGAAGTGGACCAAGTGGAAGAGATATGGAGCAAAGGAGCTCACAAGATACTGACGCCTTGGCACTAGTATTTGCCCTGACAACCAGAGAGACTGGCATCTAGGCGCCAACCATTAGGCGCCAAGGCTTTGCCTTACCAACCCCTAGGTGCCCATATTGATCCTGGCCAACTGAGAGACTGAAACCTAAGCGCCAGCCCCTGGTGCCAAGGTGTCAGTAACTGCTGGAGGCAGTTTTTGGTAGTTTGATCGTAGTTCGTGGGGAGTCACTCAGCCGACCAAGTAGCTTTTATGAGTTAGGGTATACAACATATTGGATGTATCTTTGTAATAGAGAAGCAAGGATTGTTGGAGGGTTAAGTAGGATAGGTCTTCATTGGTCAATTGGTGAGGAATTGAGTTCTAGTATGAAGAGAGTATTCAGGAGAGCAGCAAGAGATTAGGAGATCTTTGGGGGAGTAAAGCATTCTAAAAGCTTTGTAAAGAAGAGAAAGCTAAGTATTGTCTATTTTTATTATTGTATTTCTATAAGCACAATTATTTAGTGGATTTTCTTATTTGCAATGACGCATTGTTGTGTGTTCTTCACCCTTTATTAGTAGTTCTCTTTTACTTTTCCTTATGATGATTAAGTAGGATGTGTAGAGGTGCAAAATGTTCTTAAAATTGTTTTTAAGTTTTTAATGTGATGAGTAATTTCTTATGCTTCATTTACTTTTCATTCTGACCAAGTGAATTGTTAAAACGTGTTGTGATCCATTATGACATGGGAGAGCTATGGTAGAATAACTAGATTATTCACATTGATCTATAGGGTATGGTGCAAGTACTTTGTAGGGAGATGTAAATGTTAGGGAAATAGTCTTTGATGTGTTCAAGTTGGGATTTAAGGAATTAAAGCCAATTTAACCAACCTTCTTTATGTACTCGAAAGAGGGTACAGAAAAGAGTTGCTCTTATTTATCACAAGCTAAACTCACAATTGACTCTTTAAATTTCCTACACTCTACTTATATCACTGCAAAGGAAGGTAACTCTATAACTTGATAATCACCAATCCAATTAGGATAAGTATGATTTCTGTAGGATTCAACCTTTAAAAACTGATTGCAATACAATAGTATTAGTTTGTAGTGCTCTACCCTAATCTAAATTCCAAACTAAGAACTAAACTTAGTAGGATAAAACTTCTCTTATGTTTAATTCTCTAGTTACATGTGGGATTTACATTTCAGACTCAAAAACCTAATATTACTGATATGACACGTACACTTGCATGACCTCCCGGAGTGTGAGTGCACTTGAAAGTGGATGACCAAAAGAAAATATGTTGAGATTTTCATACCTATTTTACACTGATTTTGATGATATTGCACTTTAAAGAAAGGTATTTTTGATGTTTTGTTGCAGGTATGTTGAATTATGGTCATTGAAGCAAAAATATGCAAAAATGAGCGACTTTGAAGCAAAAAGGACAAAAATATGAAGATTTGATCTTGGGCGCGGACGTTGAGCTCGACGCCGACGACGACGAGTTTTTCCCGAGAGTCCATAATTAAATTTCTCTAGAAGGCCGCCGGCGGCGAACACGTCGGTTCTCTCAACAGATGCATTGAATGTGGACGATTTTTGATGGGACGCTTGGGCAACTCTTGAAAACTCTTCTACAACTTTGAAAGCAACAATTTGGTGTCCGCTGGTGTGTCCACGGGGCGTCCGCTGGGGTGTCCACTGGTGTGTCCACGGGGTGTCCGCTGGGGGGTCCACTGGAGTCTTTGTTGTTTGTGGTGCCCATTAGAGTGTAGAGAGTGGTTAGTAGTGTGAGGAATTCTTTGAGAGATTGTAAGAGTGGAAGGAAAGTGAGAGATTTCTTCCTCCTTGCCGCTTCGAAGGAGAATTTTGTGTGTTGTAAAGAAAAGAAGAGATTCAGAGGAACTTCGAGGAGTTTGCTTGGGAAGGAATTAGAGATAAGTTGTATTTACTTATTGAAGTTTGTATGACTTTGCTTATATATAGAAATTCAAAATTTTGTCGTATCTTTTCCATGAGTTATGAGTAGTTTTCTCTCTTGAGATTTTGTGAAATGGTGATTTGAATTGATTGTGTCATGAGAATGTTAAAGAAGTTGTAATGATCTTTTCACTTCAATCTTAATTTACTTTCAATCTGGTCAATTGATTTGTTAAAATATGTTGAGTTTTACAACTAAAGTGAAGATTACATCCAAGATTTTGGGAGGTCAAAGTCCTTGAAAGTTGGGTGCAAATAAATAGGGAAATAAAAAATTATTAGGCGTAGAATTAGAGATTTTAGAGTGACAGACTAAAATCCTCAATTCGGTCCTATTGTTTGGGTGCTGAAGTGTAGATGTTAGCCCTCAGGCGAGGGAAACGTGGGAGCTCTGAAGTGAGAGTCGGTATCCTCTTAGCCTGACTGCAGATTCAGTAACCAAGCATAGGATTAGTCAATGTTCTTTATACCTAGTTCAAAGGATAAAAAATAAGTATGCTCCTATTTGGCATAATACAATTTTAACTAATTCAAGTTATCCATTCACTTAAAATTCTTGACAAGGAGAAGGATGTTTTCTTATATATTGAACTTCACATTAGAAACTTTATTAATAGAATTAGTTAATTAAGAGTTTATTAAAATTACATTTTTATTTCAATTGCCTATTAGTGACAATATGTAATTTTCCAAGCATAGGATTAGTCAATGTTCTTTATACCTAGTTCAAAGGATAAAAAATAAGTATGCTCCTATTTGGCATAATACAATTTTAACTAATTCAAGTTATCCATTCACTTAAAATTCTTGACAAGGAGAAGGATGTTTTCTTATATATTGAACTTCACATTAGAAACTTTATTAATAGAATTAGTTAATTAAGAGTTTATTAAAATTACATTTTTATTTCAATTGCCTATTAGTGA